>NW_026290836.1:0-116710 GCF_023373465.1 Oncorhynchus keta
CAGACTGGTATTGTACAGACCACCACTCAAATCACATCCACACAGACTGGTACTGTACAGACCACCGCTCAAATCACATCCACACAGACTGGTACTGTACAGACCACCACTCAAATCACATCCACACAGACTGGTACTGTACAGACCACCACTCAAATCAAATCCACACAGACTGGTACTGTACAGACCACCACTCAAATCACATCCACACAGACTGGTACTGTACTGACCACCACTCAAATCACATCCACACAGACTTGTACTGTACAGACCACCACTCAAATCACATCCACACAGACTGGTACTGCACAGACCACCACTCAAATCACATCCACACAGACTGGTGCTGTACAGACCACCACTCAAATCACATCCACACAGACTGGTACTGTACAGACCACCACCAAATCAAATCCACACAGACTGGTAATGTACAGACCACCACTCTAATCAAATCCACACAGACTGGTACTGTACAGACCACCACTCAAATCACATCCACACACAGACTGGTACTGTACAGACCACCACTCAAATCACATCCACACAGACTGGTACTGTACAGACCACCACTCAAATCACATCCACACAGACTGGTACTGTACTGACCACCACTCAAATCACATCCACACAGACTTGTACTGTACAGACCACCACTCAAATCACATCCACACAGACTGGTACTGCACAGACCACCACTCAAATCACATCCACACAGACTGGTACTGTACAGACCACCACTCAAATCACATCCACACAGACTGGTACTGTACAGACCACCACTCAAATCAAATCCACACAGACTGGTAATGTACAGACCACCACTCTAATCAAATCCACACAGACTGGTACTGTACAGACCACCACTCAAATCACATCCACACACAGACTGGTACTGTACAGACCACCACTCAAATCACATCCACACAGACTGGTACTGTACAGACCACCACTCAAATCACATCCACACAGACTGGTACTGTACTGACCACCACTCAAATCACATCCACACAGACTTGTACTGTACAGACCACCACTCAAATCACATCCACACAGACTGGTACTGCACAGACCACCACTCAAATCACATCCACACAGACTGGTACTGTACAGACCACCACTCAAATCACATCCACACAGACTGGTACTGTACAGACCACCACTCAAATCAAATCCACACAGACTGGTAATGTACAGACCACCACTCTAATCAAATCCACACAGACTGGTACTGTACAGACCACCACTCAAATCACATCCACACACAGACTGGTACTGTACAGACCACCACTCAAATCACATCCACACAGACTTGTACTGTACAGACCACCGCTCAAATCACATCCACACAGACTGGTACTGTACAGACCACCACTCAAATCAAATCCACACAGACTGGTACTGTACAGACCACCACTCAAATCACATCCACACAGACTGGTACTGTACAGACCACCACTCAAATCAAATCACATCCACACAGACTGGTACTGTACAGACCACCACTCAAATCAAATCACATCCACACAGACTGGTACTGTACAGACCACCACTCAAATCACATCCACACACAGACTGGTACTGTACAGACCACCACTCAAATCATATCCACACAGACTGGTAATGTACAGACCACCACTCAAATCACATCCACACACAGACTGGTACTGTACAGACCACCACTCAAATCACATCCACACAGACTGGTACTGTACAGACCACCACTCAAATCAAATCCACACAGACTGGTACTGTACAGACCAACACTCAAATCACATCCACACAGACTGGTACTGTACAGACCACCACTCAAATCAAATCCACACAGACTGGTACTGTACAGACCACCACTCAAATCACATCACATCCACACACAGACTGGTACTGTACAGACCAACACTCAAATCACATCCACACAGACTGGTACTGTACAGACCACCACTCAAATCACATCCACACAGACTGGTACTGTACAGACCACCACTCAAATCACATCCACACAGACTGGTCCTGTACAGACCACCACTCAAATCACATCCACACAGACTGGTACTGTACAGACCACCGCTCAAATCACATCACACAGACTGGTACTGTACAGACCACCACTCAAATCACATCCACACAGACTGGTACTGTACAGACCACCACTCAAATCAAATCCACACAGACTGGTACTGTACAGACCACCACTCAAATCACATCCACACAGACTGGTACTGTACTGACCACCACTCAAATCACATCCACACAGACTTGTACTGTACAGACCACCACTCAAATCACATCCACACAGACTGGTACTGCACAGACCACCACTCAAATCACATCCACACAGACTAGTAATGTACAGACCACCACTCTAATCAAATCCACACAGACTGGTACTGTACAGACCACCACTCAAATCACATCCACACACAGACTGGTACTGTACAGTCCACCACTCAAATCACATCCACACAGACTGGTACTGTACAGACCACCACTCAAATCACATCCACACAGACTGGTACTGTACAGACCACCACTCAAATCACATCCACACCGACTGGTACTGTACAGACCACCACTCAAATTACATCCACACAGACTGGTAATGTACAGACCACCACTCAAATCACATCCACACAGACTGGTACTGTACAGACCACCACTCAAATCACATCCACACAGACTGGTACTGTACAGACCACCACTCAAATCACATCCACACAGACTGGTACTGTACAGACCACCACTCAAATCACATCCACACAGACTGGTACTGTACAGACCACCACTCAAATCACATCCACACAGACTGGTACTGTACTGACCACCACTCAAATCACATCCACACAGACTTGTACTGTACAGACCACCACTCAAATCACATCCACACAGACTGGTACTGCACAGACCACCACTCAAATCACATCCACACAGACTAGTAATGTACAGACCACCACTCTAATCAAATCCACACAGACTGGTACTGTACAGACCACCACTCAAATCACATCCACACACAGACTGGTACTGTACAGACCACCACTCAAATCACATCCACACAGACTGGTACTGTACAGACCACCACTCAAATCACATCCACACAGACTGGTACTGTACAGACCACCACTCAAATCACATCCACACAGACTGGTACTGTACAGACCACCACTCAAATCACATCCACACAGACTGGTACTGTACAGACCACCACTCAAACCACATCCACACAGACTGGTACTGTACAGACCACCACTCAAATCACATCCACACAGACTGGTACTGTACAGACCACCACTCAAATCACATCCACACAGACTGGTCCTGTACAGACCACCACTCAAATCACATCCACACAGACTGGTACTGTACAGACCACCGCTCAAATCACATCCACACAGACTGGTACTGTACAGACCACCACTCAAATCACATCCACACAGACTGGTACTGTACAGACCACCACTCAAATCACATCCACACAGACTGGTACTGTACAGACCACCACTCAAATCACATCCACACAGACTGGTACTGTACAGACCACCACTCAAACTGGTACTGTACAGACCACCACTCAAATCACATCCACACAGACTGGTCCTGTACAGACCACCACTCAAATCACATCCACACAGACTGGTACCTTACAGACCACCGCTCAAATCACATCCCACAGACTGGTACTGTACAGACCACCACTCAAATCAAATCACATCCACACAGACTGGTACTGTACAGACCACCGCTCAAATCACATCCACACAGACTGGTACTGTACAGACCACCACTCAAATCACATCCACACAGACTGGTACTGTACAGACCACCACTCAAATCACATCCACACAGACTGGTACTGTACAGAACACCACTCAAACCACATCCACACAGACTGGTACTGTACAGACCACCACTCAAATCACATCCACACAGACTGGTACTGTACAGACCACCACTCAAATCACATCCACACAGACTGGTACTGTACAGACCACCACTCAAATCACATCCACACAGACTGGTACTGTACAGACCACCACTCAAATCACATCCACACAGACTGGTACTGTACAGACCACCACTCAAACTGGTACTTTACAGACCACCACTCAAATCACATCCACACAGACTGGTCCTGTACAGACCACCACTCAAATCACATCCACACAGACTGGTACTGTACAGACCACCGCTCAAATCACATCCACACAGACTGGTACTGTACAGACCACCACTCAAATCACATCCACACAGACTGGTACTGTACAGACCACCACTCAAACTGGTACTGTACAGACCACCACTCAAATCACATCCACACAGACTGGTCCTGTACAGACCACCACTCAAATCACATCCACACAGACTGGTACCTTACAGACCACCGCTCAAATCACATCCACACAGACTGGTACTGTACAGACCACCACTCAAATCAAATCACATCCACACAGACTGGTACTGTACAGACCACCGCTCAAATCACATCCACACAGACTGGTACTGTACAGACCACCACTCAAATCACATCCACACAGACTGGTACTGTACAGACCACCACTCAAATCACATCCACACAGACTGGTACTGTACAGAACACCACTCAAACCACATCCACACAGACTGGTACTGTACAGACCACCACTCAAATCACATCCACACAGACTGGTACTGTACAGACCACCACTCAAATCACATCCACACAGACTGGTATTGTACAGACCACCACTCAAATCACATCCACACAGACTGGTACTGTACAGACCACCACTCAAATCACATCCACACAGACTGGTACTGTACAGACCACCACTCAAACTGGTACTGTACAGACCACCACTCAAATCACATCCACACAGACTGGTCCTGTACAGACCACCACTCAAATCACATCCACACAGACTGGTACTGTACAGACCACCGCTCAAATCACATCCACACAGACTGGTACTGTACAGACCACCACTCAAATCAAATCACATCCACACAGACTGGTACTGTACAGACCACCGCTCAAATCACATCCACACAGACTGGTACTGTACAGACCACCACTCAAATCAAATCACATCCACACAGACTTGTACTGTACTGACCACCACTCAAATCACATCACATCCACACAGACTGGTACTGTACAGACCACCACTCAAATCACATCCACACACAGACTGTTACTGTACAGACCACCACTCAAATCAAATCCCACACAGACTGGTACTGTACAGAACACCACTCAAATCACATCCACACAGACTGGTACTGTACAGACAACCACTCAAATCACATCCACACAGACTGGTACTGTACAGACCACCACTCAAATCACATCCACACAGACTGGTACTGTACAGACCACCACTCAAACTGGTACTGTACAGACCACCACTCAAATCACATCCACACAGACTGGTCCTGTACAGACCACCGCTCAAATCACATCCACACAGACTGGTACTGTACAGACCACCGCTCAAATCACATCCACACAGACTGGTACTGTACAGACCACCACTCAAATCACATCCACACAGACTTGTACTGTACAGACCACCACTCAAATCACATCCACACAGACTGGTACTGCACAGACCACCACTCAAATCACATCCACACAGACTAGTAATGTACAGACCACCACTCAAATCAAATCCACAGACTGGTACTGTACAGACCACCACTCAAATCACATCCACACAGACTGGTACTGTACAGACCACCACTCAAATCACATCCACACAGACTGGTACTGTACAGAACACCACTCAAACCACATCCACACAGACTGGTACTGTACAGACCACCACTCAAATCACATCCACACAGACTGGTACTGTACAGACCACCACTCAAATCACATCCACACAGACTGGTACTGTACAGACCACCACTCAAATCACATCCACACAGACTGGTACTGTACAGACCACCACTCAAACTGGTACCTTACAGACCACCGCTCAAATCACATCCACACAGACTGGTACTGTACAGACCACCACTCAAATCAAATCACATCCACACAGACTGGTACTGTACAGACCACCGCTCAAATCACATCCACACAGACTGGTACTGTACAGACCACCACTCAAATCAAATCACATCCACACAGACTTGTACTGTACTGACCACCACTCAAATCACATCACATCCACACAGACTGGTACTGTACAGACCACCACTCAAATCACATCCACACAGACTGTTACTGTACAGACCACCACTGAAATCAAATCCACACAGACTGGTACTGTACAGACCACCACTCAAATCACATCCACACACAGACTGGTACTGTACAGACCACCACTCAAATCACATCCACACAGACTGGTACTGTACAGACCACCACTCAAATCACATCCACACAGACTGGTACTGTACAGACCACCACTCAAATCACATCCACACAGACTGGTACTGTACAGACCACCACTCAAATCACATCCACACAGACTGGTACTGTACAGACCACCACTCAAATCACATCCACACAGACTGGTACTGTACAGACCACCACTCAAATCACATCCACACAGACTGGTACTGTACAGAACACCACTCAAACCACATCCACACAGACTGGTACTGTACAGACCACCACTCAAATCACATCCACACAGACTGGTACTGTACAGACCACCACTCAAATCACATCCACACAGACTGGTATTGTACAGACCACCACTCAAATCACATCCACACAGACTGGTACTGTACAGACCACCACTCAAATCACATCCACACAGACTGGTACTGTACAGACCACCACTCAAACTGGTACTGTACAGACCACCACTCAAATCACATCCACACAGACTGGTCCTGTACAGACCACCACTCAAATCACATCAACACAGACTGGTACTGTACAGACCACCGCTCAAATCACATCCACACAGACTGGTACTGTACAGACCACCACTCAAATCAAATCACATCCACACAGACTGGTACTGTACAGACCACCGCTCAAATCACATCCACACAGACTGGTACTGTACAGACCACCACTCAAATCAAATCACATCCACACAGACTTGTACTGTACTGACCACCACTCAAATAACATCACATCCACACAGACTGGTACTGTACAGACCACCACTCAAATCACATCCCACACAGACTGTTACTGTACAGACCACCACTCAAATCAAATCCACACAGACTGGTACTGTACAGACCACCACTCAAATCACATCCACACACAGACTGGTACTGTACAGACCACCACTCAAATCACATCCACACAGACTGGTACTGTACAGACCACCACTCAAATCACATCCACACAGACTGGTACTGTACTGACCACCACTCAAATCACATCCACACAGACTTGTACTGTACAGACCACCACTCAAATCACATCCACACAGACTGGTACTGCACAGACCACCACTCAAATCACATCCACACAGACTGGTACTGTACAGACCACCACTCAAATCACATCCACACAGACTGGTACTGTACAGACCACCACTCAAATCAAATACACACAGACTGGTAATGTACAGACCACCACTCTAATCAAATCCACACAGACTGGTACTGTACAGACCACCACTCAAACCACATCCACACAGACTGGTACTGTACAGACCACCACTCAAATCACATCCACACAGACTGGTACTGTACAGACCACCACTCAAATCACATCCACACAGACTGGTACTGTACAGACCACCACTCAAATCACATCCACACAGACTGGTACTGTACAGACCACCACTCAAACTGGTACCTTACAGACCACCGCTCAAATCACATCCACACAGACTGGTACTGTACAGACCACCACTCAAATCAAATCACATCCACACAGACTGGTACTGTACAGACCACCGCTCAAATCACATCCACACAGACTGGTACTGTACAGACCACCACTCAAATCAAATCACATCCACACAGACTTGTACTGTACTGACCACCACTCAAATCACATCACATCCACACAGACTGGTACTGTACAGACCACCACTCAAATCACATCCACACACAGACTGTTACTGTACAGACCACCACTGAAATCAAATCACACAGACTGGTACTGTACAGACCACCACTCAAATCACATCCACACACAGACTGGTACTGTACAGACCACCACTCAAATCACATCCACACAGACTGGTACTGTACAGACCACCACTCAAATCACATCCACACAGACTGGTACTGTACAGACCACCACTCAAATCACATCCACACAGACTGGTACTGTACAGACCACCACTCAAATCACATCCACACAGACTGGTACTGTACAGACCACCACTCAAATCACATCCACACAGACTGGTACTGTACAGACCACCACTCAAATCACATCCACACAGACTGGTACTGTACAGAACACCACTCAAACCACATCCACACAGACTGGTACTGTACAGACCACCACTCAAATCACATCCACACAGACTGGTACTGTACAGACCACCACTGAAATCACATCCACACAGACTGGTAATGTACAGACCACCACTCAAATCACATCCACACAGACTGGTACTGTACAGACCACCACTCAAATCACATCCACACAGACTGGTACTGTACAGACCACCACTCAAACTGGTACTGTACAGACCACCACTCAAATCACATCCACACAGACTGGTACTGTACAGACCACCACTCAAATCACATCCACACAGACTGGTACTGTACAGACCACCGCTCAAATCACATCCACACAGACTGGTACTGTACAGACCACCACTCAAATCAAATCACATCCACACAGACTGGTACTGTACAGACGACCGCTCAAATCACATCCACACAGACTGGTACTGTACAGACCACCACTCAAATCAAATCACATCCACACAGACTGGTACTGTACAGACCACCACTCAAATCACATCACATCCACACAGACTGGTACTGTACAGACCACCACTCAAATCACATCCACACACAGACTGGTACTGTACAGACCACCACTCAAATCAAATCCACACAGACTGGTACTGTACAGACCACCACTCAAATCACATCCACACACAGACTGGTACTGTACAGACCACCACTCAAATCACATCCACACAGACTGGTACTGTACAGACCACCACTCAAATCAAATCCACACAGACTGGTACTGTACAGAACACCACTCAAATCACATCCACACAGACTGGTACTGTACAGACCACCACTCAAATCACATCCACACAGACTGGTACTGTACAGACCACCACTCAAATCACATCCACACAGACTGGTACTGTACAGACCACCACTCAAATCACATCCACACAGACTGGTACTGTACAGACCACCACTCAAACTGGTACCTTACAGACCACCGCTCAAATCACATCCACACAGACTGGTACTGTACAGACCACCACTCAAATCAAATCACATCCACACAGACTGGTACTGTACAGACCACCGCTCAAATCACATCCACACAGACTGGTACTGTACAGACCACCACTCAAATCAAATCACATCCACACAGACTTGTACTGTACTGACCACCACTCAAATCACATCACATCCACACAGACTGGTACTGTACAGACCACCACTCAAATCACATCCACACACAGACTGTTACTGTACAGACCACCACTGAAATCAAATCCACACAGACTGGTACTGTACAGACCACCACTCAAATCACATCCACACACAGACTGGTACTGTACAGACCACCACTCAAATCACATCCACACAGACTGGTACTGTACAGACCACCACTCAAATCACATCCACACAGACTGGTACTGTACAGACCACCACTCAAATCACATCCACACAGACTGGTACTGTACAGACCACCACTCAAATCACATCCACACAGACTGGTACTGTACAGACCACCACTCAAATCACATCCACACAGACTGGTACTGTACAGACCACCACTCAAATCACATCCACACAGACTGGTACTGTACAGAACACCACTCAAACCACATCCACACAGACTGGTACTGTACAGACCACCACTCAAATCACATCCACACAGACTGGTACTGTACAGACCACCACTCAAATCACATCCACACAGACTGGTATTGTACAGACCACCACTCAAATCACATCCACACAGACTGGTACTGTACAGACCACCACTCAAATCACATCCACACAGACTGGTACTGTACAGACCACCACTCAAACTGGTACTGTACAGACCACCACTCAAATCACATCCACACAGACTGGTCCTGTACAGACCACCACTCAAATCACATCAACACAGACTGGTACTGTACAGACCACCGCTCAAATCACATCCACACAGACTGGTACTGTACAGACCACCACTCAAATCAAATCACATCCACACAGACTGGTACTGTACAGACCACCGCTCAAATCACATCCACACAGACTGGTACTGTACAGACCACCACTCAAATCAAATCACATCCACACAGACTTGTACTGTACTGACCACCACTCAAATCACATCACATCCACACAGACTGGTACTGTACAGACCATCACTCAAATCACATCCACACACAGACTGTTACTGTACAGACCACCACTCAAATCAAATCCACACAGACTGGTACTGTACAGACCACCACTCAAATCACATCCACACACAGACTGGTACTGTACAGACCACCACTCAAATCACATCCACACAGACTGGTACTGTACAGACCACCACTCAAATCACATCCACACAGACTGGTACTGTACTGACCACCACTCAAATCACATCCACACAGACTTGTACTGTACAGACCACCACTCAAATCACATCCACACAGACTGGTACTGCACAGACCACCACTCAAATCACATCCACACAGACTGGTACTGTACAGACCACCACTCAAATCACATCCACACAGACTGGTACTGTACAGACCACCACTCAAATCAAATACACACAGACTGGTAATGTACAGACCACCACTCTAATCAAATCCACACAGACTGGTACTGTACAGACCACCACTCAAATCACATCCACACACAGACTGGTACTGTACAGACCACCACTCAAATCACATCCACACAGACTGGTACTGTACAGACCACCACTCAAATCACATCCACACAGACTGGTACTGTACAGACCACCACTCAAATCACATCCACACAGACTGGTACTGTACAGACCACCACTCAAATCACATCCACACAGACTGGTACTGTACAGACCACCACTCAAATCACATCCACACAGACTGGTACTGTACAGACCACCACTCAAATCACATCCACACACAGACTGGTACTGCACAGACCACCACTCAAATCACATCCACACTGTACAGACCACCACTCAAATCACATCCACACAGACTGGTACTGTACAGACCACCACTCAAATCAAATCCACACAGACTGGTACTGTACAGACCACCACTCAAATCACATCCACACAGACTGGTCCTGTACAGACCACCACTCAAATCACATCCACACAGACTGGTACTGTACAGACCACCGCTCAAATCACATCCACACAGACTGGTACTGTACAGACCACCACTCAAATCACATCCACACAGACTTGTACTGTACAGACCACCGCTCAAATCACATCCACACAGACTGGTACTGTACAGACCACCACTCAAATCAAATCACATCCACACAGACTGGTACTGTACAGACCACCGCTCAAATCACATCCACACAGACTGGTACTGTACAGACCACCACTCAAATCAAATCACATCCACACAGACTGGTACTGTACAGACCACCACTCAAATCAAATCACATCCACACAGACTGGTACTGTACAGACCACCACTCAAATCACATCCACACACAGACTGGTACTGTACAGACCACCACTCAAATCATATCCACACAGACTGGTAATGTACAGACCACCACTCAAATCACATCCACACACAGACTGGTACTGTACAGACCACCACTCAAATCACATCCACACAGACTGGTACTGTACAGACCACCACTCAAATCAAATCCACACAGACTGGTACTGTACAGACCAACACTCAAATCACATCCACACAGACTGGTACTGTACAGACCACCACTCAAATCAAATCCACACAGACTGGTACTGTACAGACCACCACTCAAATCACATCACATCCACACACAGACTGGTACTGTACAGACCAACACTCAAATCACATCCACACAGACTGGTACTGTACAGACCACCACTCAAATCACATCCACACAGACTGGTAATGTACAGACCACCACTCAAACCACATCCACACAGACTGGTACTGTACAGACCACCACTCAAATCAAATCCACACAGACTGGTACTGTACTGACCACCACTCAAATCACATCCACACAGACTTGTACTGTACAGACCACCACTCAAATCACATCCACACAGACTGGTACTGCACAGACCACCACTCAAATCACATCCACACAGACTAGTAATGTACAGACCACCACTCTAATCAAATCCACACAGACTGGTACTGTACAGACCACCACTCAAATCACATCCACACAGACTGGTACTGTACAGACCACCACTCAAATCACATCCCACACAGACTGGTACTGTACAGACCACCACTCAAATCACATCCACACAGACTGGTAATGTACAGACCACCACTCAAACCACATCCACACAGACTGGTACTGTACAGACCACCACTCAAATCACATCCACACAGACTGGTACTGTACAGACCACCACTCAAATCACATCCACACAGACTGGTACTGTACAGACCACCACTCAAATCACATCCACACAGACTGGTACTGTACAGACCACCACTCAAATCACATCCACACAGACTGGTACTGTACAGAACACCACTCAAACCACATCCACACAGACTGGTACTGTACAGACCACCACTCAAATCACATCCACACAGACTGGTACTGTACAGACCACCACTCAAATCACATCCACACAGACTGGTACTGTACAGACCACCACTCAAATCACATCCACACAGACTGGTACTGTACAGACCACCACTCAAACTGGTACTGTACAGACCACCACTCAAATCACATCCACACAGACTGGTCCTGTACAGACCACCACTCAAATCACATCCACACAGACTGGTACCTTACAGACCACCGCTCAAATCACATCCACACAGACTGGTACTGTACAGACCACCACTCAAATCAAATCACATCCACACAGACTGGTACTGTACAGACCACCGCTCAAATCACATCCACACAGACTGGTACTGTACAGACCACCACTCAAATCAAATCACATCCACACAGACTTGTACTGTACTGACCACCACTCAAATCACATCACATCCACACAGACTGGTACTGTACAGACCACCACTCAAATCACATCCACACACAGACTGTTACTGTACAGACCACCACTGAAATCAAATCCACACAGACTGGTACTGTACAGACCACCACTCAAATCAAATCACATCCACACAGACTGGTACTGTACAGACCACCACTCAAATCACATCCACACAGACTGGTACTGTACAGACCACCACTCAAATCAAATCACATCCACACAGACTTGTACTGTACTGACCACCACTCAAATCACATCACATCCACACAGACTGGTACTGTACAGACCACCACTCAAATCACATCCACACACAGACTGTTACTGTACAGACCACCACTGAAATCAAATCCACACAGACTGGTACTGTACAGACCACCACTCAAATCACATCCACACACAGACTGGTACTGTACAGACCACCACTCAAATCACATCCACACAGACTGGTACTGTACAGACCACCACTCAAATCACATCCACACAGACTGGTACTGTACAGACCACCACTCAAATCACATCCACACAGACTGGTACTGTACAGACCACCACTCAAATCACATCCACACAGACTGGTACTGTACAGACCACCACTCAAATCACATCCACACAGACTGGTACTGTACAGACCACCACTCAAATCACATCCACACAGACTGGTACTGTACAGAACACCACTCAAACCACATCCACACAGACTGGTACTGTACAGACCACCACTCAAATCACATCCACACAGACTGGTACTGTACAGAACACCACTCAAACCACATCCACACAGACTGGTACTGTACAGACCACCACTCAAATCACATCCACACAGACTGGTACTGTACAGACCACCACTCAAATCACATCCACACAGACTGGTATTGTACAGACCACCACTCAAATCACATCCACAGAGACTGGTACTGTACAGACCACCACTCAAATCACATCACACAGACTGGTACTGTACAGACCACCACTCAAACTGGTACTGTACAGACCACCACTCAAATCACATCCACACAGACTGGTACTGTACAGACCACCGCTCAAATCACATCCACACAGACTGGTACTGTACAGACCACCACTCAAATCAAATCACATCCACACAGACTGGTACTGTACAGACCACCGCTCAAATCACATCCACACAGACTGGTACTGTACAGACCACCACTCAAATCAAATCACATCCACACAGACTTGTACTGTACTGACCACCACTCAAATCACATCACATCCACACAGACTGGTACTGTACAGACCACCACTCAAATCACATCCACACACAGACTGTTACTGTACAGACCACCACTCAAATCAAATCCACACAGACTGGTACTGTACAGAACACCACTCAAATCACATCCACACAGACTGGTACTGTACAGACAACCACTCAAATCACATCCACACAGACTGGTACTGTACAGACCACCACTCAAACTGGTACTGTACAGACCACCACTCAAATCACATCCACACAGACTGGTACTGTACAGACCACCGCTCAAATCACATCCACACAGACTGGTCCTGTACAGACCACCGCTCAAATCACATCCACACAGACTGGTACTGTACAGACCACCACTCAAATCACATCCACACAGACTGGTACTGTACAGACCACCACTCAAATCAAATCACATCCACACAGACTGGTACTGTACAGACCACCACTCAAATCACATCCACACAGACTGGTACTGTACAGACCACCACTCAAATCACATCCACACAGACTGGTACTGTACAGACCACCACTCAAATCACATCCACACAGACTGGTACTGTACAGACCACCACTCAAATCACATCCACACAGACTGGTACTGTACAGACCACCACTCAAATCACATCCACACAGACTGGTACTGTACAGAACACCACTCAAACCACATCCACACAGACTGGTACTGTACAGACCACCACTCAAATCACATCCACACAGACTGGTACTGTACAGACCACCACTCAAATCACATCCACACAGACTGGTACTGTACAGACCACCACTCAAATCACATCCACACAGACTGGTACTGTACAGACCACCACTCAAATCAAATCCACACAGACTGGTACCGTACAGACCACCACTCAAATCACATCCACACACAGACTGGTACTGTACAGACCACCACTCAAATCACATCCACACAGACTGGTACTGTACAGACCACCACTCAAATCACATCCACACAGACTGGTACTGTACAGACCACCACTCAAATCACATCACACAGACTGGTACTGTACAGACCACCACTCAAATCACATCCACACAGACTGGTACTGTACAGACCACCACTCAAATCACATCCACACAGACTGGTACTGTACAGACCACCACTCAAATCACATCCACACAGACTGGTACTGTACAGACCACCACTCAAATCACATCCACACAGACTGGTACTGTACAGACCACCACTCAAATCACATCCACACAGACTGGTACTGTACAGAACACCACTCAAACCACATCCACACAGACTGGTACTGTACAGACCACCACTCAAATCACATCCACACAGACTGGTACTGTACAGACCACCACTCAAATCACATCCACACAGACTGGTACTGTACAGACCACCACTCAAATCACATCCACACAGACTGGTACTGTACAGACCACCACTCAAATCACATCCACACAGACTGGTAATGTACAGACCACCACTCAAATCACATCCACACAGACTGGTACTGTACAGACCACCACTCAAATCACATCCACACAGACTGGTACTGTACAGAACACCACTCAAACCACATCCACACAGACTGGTACTGTACAGACCACCACTCAAATCACATCCACACAGACTGGTACTGTACAGACGACCACTCAAATCACATCCACACAGACTGGTATTGTACAGACCACCACTCAAATCACATCCACACAGACTGGTACTGTACAGACCACCACTCAAATCACATCCACACAGACTGGTACTGTACAGACCACCACTCAAACTGGTACTGTACAGACCACCAATCAAATCACATCCACACAGACTGGTCCTGTACAGACCACCACTCAAATCACATCCACGCAGACTGGTACTGTACAGACCACCGCTCAAATCACATCCACACAGACTGGTACTGTACAGACCACCACTCAAATCAAATCACATCCACACAGACTGGTACTGTACAGACCACAACTCAAATCACATCCACACAGACTGGTACTGTACAGACCACAACTCAAATCACATCCACACAGACTGGTACTGTACAGACCACCACTCAAATCAAATCCACACACAGACTGGTACTGTACAGACCACCACTCAAATCACATCCACACACAGACTGGTACTGTACAGACCACCACTCAAATCACATCCACACTGTACAGACCACCACTCACATCACATCCCCACAGACTGGTACTGCACAGACCACCACTCAAATCACATCCACACTGTACAGACCACCACTCACATCACATCCACACAGACTGGTACTGTACAGACCACCACTCAAATCAAATCCACAGACTGGTACTGTACAGACCACCACTCAAATCAAATCACAGACTGGTAATGTACAGACCACCACTCTAATCAAATCCACACAGACTGGTACTGTACAGACCACCACTCAAATCACATCCACACACAGACTGGTACTGTACAGACCACCACTCAAATCACATCCACACAGACTGGTACTGTACAGACCACCACTCAAATCACATCCACACAGACTGGTACTGTACAGACCACCACTCAAATCACATCCACAGACTGGTACTGTACAGACCACCACTCAAATCACATCCACACAGACTGGTAATGTACAGACCACCACTCAAACCACATCCACACAGACTGGTACTGTACAGACCACCACTCAAATCACATCCACACAGACTGGTACTGTACAGACCACCACTCAAATCACATCCACACAGACTGGTACTGTACAGACCACCACTCAAATCACATCCACACAGACTGGTACTGTACAGACCACCACTCAAATCACATCCACACAGACTGGTACTGTACAGAACACCACTCAAACCACATCCACACAGACTGGTACTGTACAGACCACCACTCAAATCACATCCACACAGACTGGTACTGTACAGACCACCACTCAAATCACATCCACACAGACTGGTATTGTACAGACCACCACTCAAATCACATCCACACAGACTGGTACTGTACAGACCACCACTCAAATCACATCCACACAGACTGGTACTGTACAGAACACCACTCAAACCACATCCACACAGACTGGTACTGTACAGACCACCACTCAAATCACATCCACACAGACTGGTACTGTACAGAACACCACTCAAACCACATCCACACAGACTGGTACTGTACAGACCACCACTCAAATCACATCCACACAGACTGGTACTGTACAGACCACCACTCAAATCACATCCACACAGACTGGTATTGTACAGACCACCACTCAAATCACATCCACACAGACTGGTACTGTACAGACCACCACTCAAATCACATCCACACAGACTGGTACTGTACAGACCACCACTCAAACTGGTACTGTACAGACCACCACTCAAATCACATCCACACAGACTGGTACTGTACAGACCACCGCTCAAATCACATCCACACAGACTGGTACTGTACAGACCACCACTCAAATCAAATCACATCCACACAGACTGGTACTGTACAGACCACCGCTCAAATCACATCCACACAGACTGGTACTGTACAGACCACCACTCAAATCAAATCACATCCACACAGACTTGTACTGTACTGACCACCACTCAAATCACATCACATCCACACAGACTGGTACTGTACAGACCACCACTCAAATCACATCCACACACAGACTGTTACTGTACAGACCACCACTCAAATCAAATCCACACAGACTGGTACTGTACAGAACACCACTCAAATCACATCCACACAGACTGGTACTGTACAGACAACCACTCAAATCACATCCACACAGACTGGTACTGTACAGACCACCACTCAAACTGGTACTGTACAGACCACCACTCAAATCACATCCACACAGACTGGTACTGTACAGACCACCGCTCAAATCACATCCACACAGACTGGTCCTGTACAGACCACCGCTCAAATCACATCCACACAGACTGGTACTGTACAGACCACCGCTCAAATCACATCCACACAGACTGATACTGTACAGTCCACCACTCAAATCAAATCACATCCACACAGACTGGTACTGTACAGACCACCACTCAAACCACATCCACACAGACTGGTACTGTACAGACCACCACTCAAATCACATCCACACAGACTGGTACTGTACAGACCACCACTCAAATCACATCCACACAGACTGGTACTGTACAGACCACCACTCAAATCACATCCACACAGACTGGTACTGTACAGACCACCACTCAAATCACATCCACACAGACTGGTACTGTACAGAACACCACTCAAACCACATCCACACAGACTGGTACTGTACAGACCACCACTCAAATCACATCCACACAGACTGGTACTGTACAGACCACCACTCAAATCACATCCACACAGACTGGTACTGTACAGACCACCACTCAAATCACATCCACACAGACTGGTACTGTACAGACCACCACTCAAATCAAATCCACACAGACTGGTACCGTACAGACCACCACTCAAATCACATCCACACACAGACTGGTACTGTACAGACCACCACTCAAATCACATCCACACAGACTGGTACTGTACAGACCACCACTCAAATCACATCCACACAGACTGGTACTGTACAGACCACCACTCAAATCACATCCACACAGACTGGTACTGTACAGACCACCACTCAAATCACATCCACACAGACTGGTACTGTACAGACCACCACTCAAATCACATCCACACAGACTGGTACTGTACAGACCACCACTCAAATCAAATCCACACAAACTGGTACCGTACAGACCACCACTCAACACTCATCACATCCACACACAGACTGGTACTGTACAGACCACCACTCAAATCACATCCACACAGACTGGTACTGTACAGACCACCACTCAAATCACATCCACACAGACTGGTACTGTACAGACCACCACTCAAATCACATCCACACAAACTGGTACTGTACAGACCACCACTCAAATCACATCCACACAGACTGGTACTGTACAGACCACCACTCAAATCACATCCACACAGACTGGTACTGTACAGACCACCACTCAAATCAAATCCACACAGACTGGTACTGTACAGACCACCACTCAAATCACATCCACACAGACTGGTACTGTACTGACCACCACTCAAATCACATCCACACAGACTTGTACTGTACAGACCACCACTCAAATCACATCCACACAGACTGGTACTGCACAGACCACCACTCAAATCACATCCACACAGACTGGTACTGTACAGTCCACCACTCAAATCACATCCACACAGACTGGTACTGTGCAGACCACCACTCAAATCAAATCCACACAGACTGGTAATGTACAGACCACCACTCTAATCAAATCCACACAGACTGGTACTGTACAGACCACCACTCAAATCACATCCACACACAGACTGGTACTGTACAGACCACCACTCAAATCACATCCACACAGACTGGTACTGTACAGACCACCACTCAAATCACATCCACACAGACTGGTACTGTACAGACCACCACTCAAATCACATCCACACAGACTGGTACTGTACAGACCACCACTCAAATCACATCCACACAGACTGGTAATGTACAGACCACCAATCAAATCACATCCACACAGACTGGTACTGTACAGACCACCACTCAAATCACATCCACACAGACTGGTACTGTACAGAACACCACTCAAACCACATCCACACAGACTGGTACTGTACAGACCACCACTCAAATCACATCCACACAGACTGGTACTGTACAGACGACCACTCAAATCACATCCACACAGACTGGTATTGTACAGACCACCACTCAAATCACATCCACACAGACTGGTACTGTACAGACCACCACTCAAATCACATCCACACAGACTGGTACTGTACAGACCACCACTCAAACTGGTACTGTACAGACCACCAATCAAATCACATCCACACAGACTGGTCCTGTACAGACCACCACTCAAATCACATCCACGCAGACTGGTACTGTACAGACCACCGCTCAAATCACATCCACACAGACTGGTACTGTACAGACCACCACTCAAATCAAATCACATCCACACAGACTGGTACTGTACAGACCACAACTCAAATCACATCCACACAGACTGGTACTGTACAGACCACAACTCAAATCACATCCACACAGACTGGTACTGTACAGACCACCACTCAAATCAAATCCACACACAGACTGGTACTGTACAGACCACCACTCAAATCACATCCACACACAGACTGGTACTGTACAGACCACCACTCAAATCACATCCCACACTGTACAGACCACCACTCACATCACATCCCCACAGACTGGTACTGCACAGACCACCACTCAAATCACATCCACACTGTACAGACCACCACTCACATCACATCCACACAGACTGGTACTGTACAGACCACCACTCAAATCAAATCCACACAGACTGGTACTGTACAGACCACCACTCAAATCAAATCCACACAGACTGGTAATGTACAGACCACCACTCTAATCAAATCCACACAGACTGGTACTGTACAGACCACCACTCAAATCACATCCACACACAGACTGGTACTGTACAGACCACCACTCAAATCACATCCACACAGACTGGTACTGTACAGACCACCACTCAAATCACATCCACACAGACTGGTACTGTACAGACCACCACTCAAATCACATCCACACAGACTGGTACTGTACAGACCACCACTCAAATCACATCCACACAGACTGGTAATGTACAGACCACCACTCAAACCACATCCACACAGACTGGTACTGTACAGACCACCACTCAAATCACATCCACACAGACTGGTACTGTACAGACCACCACTCAAATCACATCCACACAGACTGGTACTGTACAGACCACCACTCAAATCACATCCACACAGACTGGTACTGTACAGACCACCACTCAAATCACATCCACACAGACTGGTACTGTACAGAACACCACTCAAACCACATCCACACAGACTGGTACTGTACAGACCACCACTCAAATCACATCCACACAGACTGGTACTGTACAGACCACCACTCAAATCACATCCACACAGACTGGTATTGTACAGACCACCACTCAAATCACATCCACACAGACTGGTACTGTACAGACCACCACTCAAATCACATCCACACAGACTGGTACTGTACAGAACACCACTCAAACTGGTACTGTACAGACCACCACTCAAATCAAATCCACACAGACTGGTCCTGTACAGACCACCACTCAAATCACATCCACACAGACTGGTACTGTACAGACCACCACTCAAATCACATCCACACTGTACAGACCACCACTCACATCACATCCCCACAGACTGGTACTGCACAGACCACCACTCAAATCACATCCACACTGTACAGACCACCACTCACATCACATCCACACAGACTGGTACTGTACAGACCACCACTCAAATCAAATCCACACAGACTGGTAATGTACAGACCACCACTCAAATCAAATCCACACAGACTGGTAATGTACAGACCACCACTCTAATCAAATCCACACAGACTGGTACTGTACAGACCACCACTCAAATCACATCCCACACACAGACTGGTACTGTACAGACCACCACTCAAATCACATCCACACAGACTGGTACTGTACAGACCACCACTCAAATCACATCCACACAGACTGGTACTGTACAGACCACCACTCAAATCACATCCACACAGACTGGTACTGTACAGACCACCACTCAAATCACATCCACACAGACTGGTAATGTACAGACCACCACTCAAACCACATCCACACAGACTGGTACTGTACAGACCACCACTCAAATCACATCCACACAGACTGGTACTGTACAGACCACCACTCAAATCACATCCACACAGACTGGTACTGTACAGACCACCACTCAAATCACATCCACACAGACTGGTACTGTACAGACCACCACTCAAATCACATCCACACAGACTGGTACTGTACAGAACACCACTCAAACCACATCCACACAGACTGGTACTGTACAGACCACCACTCAAATCACATCCACACAGACTGGTACTGTACAGACCACCACTCAAATCACATCCACACAGACTGGTATTGTACAGACCACCACTCAAATCACATCCACACAGACTGGTACTGTACAGACCACCACTCAAATCACATCCACACAGACTGGTACTGTACAGACCACCACTCAAACTGGTACTGTACAGACCACCATTCAAATCAAATCCACACAGACTGGTCCTGTACAGACCACCACTCAAATCACATCCACACAGACTGGTACTGTACAGACCACCACTCAAATCACATCCACACAGACTGGTACTGTACAGACCACCACTCAAATCACATCCACACAGACTGGTACTGTACAGACCACCACTCAAATCACATCCACACAGACTGGTAATGTACAGACCACCACTCAAACCACATCCACACAGACTGGTACTGTACAGACCACCGCTCAAATCACATCCACACAGACTGGTACTGTACAGACCACCACTCAAATCAAATCACATCCACACAGACTTGTACTGTACTGACCACCACTCAAATAACATCCACACAGACTTGTACTGTACAGACCACCACTCAAATCACATCCACACAGACTGGTACTGTACAGACCACCACTCAAATCACATCCACACAGACTGGTACTGTACAGACCACCACTCAAATCACATCCACACAGACTGGTACTGTACAGACCACAACTCAAATCACATCCACACAGACTGGTACTGTACAGACCACCACTCAAATCACATCCACACAAACTGGTACTGTACAGACCACCACTCAAATCACATCCACACAGACTGGTAATGTACAGACCACCACTCAAATCACATCCACACAGACTTGTACTGTACAGACTACCACTCAAATCACATCCACACAGACTGGTACTGTACAGACCACCACTCAAATCACATCCACACAGACTGGTACTGTACAGACCACCACTCAAATCACATCCACACAGACTGGTAATGTACAGACCACCACTCAAACCACATCCACACAGACTGGTACTGTACAGACCACCACTCAAATCACATCCACACAGACTGGTACTGTACAGACCACCACTCAAATCACATCCACACAGACTGGTACTGTACAGACCACCACTCAAATCACATCCACACAGACTGGTACTGTACAGACCACCACTCAAATCACATCCACACAGACTGGTACTGTACAGAACACCACTCAAACCACATCCACACAGACTGGTACTGTACAGACCACCACTCAAATCACATCCACACAGACTGGTACTGTACAGACCACCACTCAAATCACATCCACACAGACTGGTATTGTACAGACCACCACTCAAATCACATCCACACAGACTGGTACTGTACAGACCACCACTCAAATCACATCCACACAGACTGGTACTGTACAGACCACCACTCAAACTGGTACTGTACAGACCACCACTCAAATCACATCCACACAGACTGGTCCTGTACAGACCACCACTCAAATCACATCCACACAGACTGGTACTGTACAGACCACCGCTCAAATCACATCCACACAGACTGGTACTGTACAGACCACCACTCAAATCAAATCACATCCACACAGACTGGTACTGTACAGACCACCGCTCAAATCACATCCACACAGACTGGTACTGTACAGACCACCACTCAAATCAAATCACATCCACACAGACTTGTACTGTACTGACCACCACTCAAATCAAATCAAATCAAATCAAATGTATTTATATAGCCCTTCGTACATCAGCTGATATCTCAAAGTGCTGTGCAGAAACCCAGCCTAAAACCCCAAACAGCAAACAATGCAGGTGTAAATGCACGGTGGCTAGGAAAAACTCCCTAGAAGGCCAAAACCTAGGAAGAAACCTAGAGAGGAACCGGGCTATGTGGGGTGGCCAGTCCTCTTCTGGCTGTGCCGGGTAGAGATTATAACAGAACATGACCAAGATGTTCAAATGTTCATAAATGACCAGCATGGTCGAATAATAATAAGGCAGAACAGTTGAAACTGGAGCAGCAGCACAGTCAGGTGGACTGGTACTGTACAGACCACCACTCAAATCACATCCACACAGACTGGTACTGTACAGACCACCACTCAAATCACATCCACACAGACTGGTACTGTACAGACCACCACTCAAATCACATCCACACAGACTGGTACTGTACAGACCACCACTCAAATCACATCCACACAGACTGGTACTGTACAGAACACCACTCAAACCACATCCACACAGACTGGTACTGTACAGACCACCACTCAAATCACATCCACACAGACTGGTACTGTACAGACCACCACTCAAATCACATCCACACAGACTGGTATTGTACAGACCACCAGACCACTGGTACAGACCACTGGTACTGTACAGACCACCACTCAAATCAAATCCACACAGACTGGTACTGTACAGAACACCACTCAAATCACATCCACACAGACTGGTACTGTACAGACAACCACTCAAATCACATCCACACAGACTGGTACTGTACAGACCACCACTCAAATCACATCCACACAGACTGGTACTGTACAGACCACCACTCAAACTGGTACTGTACAGACCACCACTCAAATCACATCCACACAGACTGGTCCTGTACAGACCACCACTCAAATCACATCCACAGACTGGTACTGTACAGACCACTGCTCAAATCACATCCACACAGACTGGTACTGTACAGACCACCACTCAAATCAAATCACATCCACACAGACTGGTACTGTACAGACCACCACTCAAACCACATCCCACAGACTGGTACTGTACAGACCACCACTCAAATCACATCCACACAGACTGGTACTGTACAGACCACCACTCAAATCACATCCACACAGACTGGTACTGTACAGACCACCACTCAAATCACATCCACACAGACTGGTACTGTACAGACCACCACTCAAATCACATCCACACAGACTGGTACTGTACAGACCACCACTCAAATCACATCCACACAGACTGGTACTGTACAGGTCACCACTCAAATCACATCCACACAGACTGGTACTGTACAGACCACCACTCAAATCACATCCACACAGACTGGTACTGTACAGACCACCACTCAAATCACATCCACACAGACTGGTACTGTACAGACCACCACTCAAATCACATCCACACAGACTGGTACTGTACAGACCACTGCTCAAATCACATCCACACAGACTGGTACTGTACAGACCACCACTCAAATCAAATCACATCCACACAGACTGGTACTGTACAGACCACCACTCAAATCACATCCACACAGACTGGTACTGTACAGACCACCACTCAAATCACATCCACACAGACTGGTACTGTACAGACCACCACTCAAATCACATCCACACAGACTGGTACTGTACAGACCACCACTCAAATCACATCCACACAGACTGGTACTGTACAGACCACCACTCAAATCACATCCACACAGACTGGTACTGTACAGGTCACCACTCAAACCACATCCACACAGACTGGTACTGTACAGACCACCACTCAAATCACATCCACACAGACTGGTACTGTACAGACCACCACTCAAATCACATCCACACAGACTGGTACTGTACAGACCACCACTCAAATCACATCCACACAGACTGGTACTGTACAGACCACCACTCAAATCAAATCCACACAGACTGGTACTGTACAGACCACCACTCAAATCACATCCACACACAGACTGGTACTGTACAGACCACCACTCAAATCACATCCACAGACTGGTACTGTACAGACCACCACTCAAATCACATCCACACAGACTGGTACTGTACAGACCACCACTCAAATCACATCCACACAAACTGGTACTGTACAGACCACCACTCAAATCACATCCACACAGACTGGTACTGTACAGACCACCACTCAAATCACATCCACACAGACTGGTACTGTACAGACCACCACTCAAATCAAATCCACACAGACTGGTA
The DNA here is from genome assembly GCF_023373465.1 of Oncorhynchus keta. Taxonomy (NCBI): domain Eukaryota; kingdom Metazoa; phylum Chordata; class Actinopteri; order Salmoniformes; family Salmonidae; genus Oncorhynchus; species Oncorhynchus keta. Next base: position 26,421 of record NW_026290836.1, read on the forward strand.
CTGTACGGACCACCACTCAAATCACATCCACACAGACTGGTACTGTACAGACCACCACTCAAATCACATCCACACAGACTTGTACTGTACAGACCACCACTCAAATCACATCCACACAGACTGGTACTGCACAGACCACCACTCAAATCACATCCACAGACTGGTACTGTACAGACCACCACTCAAATCACATCCACACAGACTGGTACTGTACAGACCACCACTCAAATCACATCCACACAGACTGGTAATGTACAGACCACCACTCTAATCAAATCCACACAGACTGGTACTGTACAGACGACCACTCAAATCACATCCACACACAGACTGGTACTGTACAGACCACCACTCAAATCACATCCACACAGACTGGTACTGTACAGACCACCACTCAAATCACATCCACACAGACTGGTACTGTACAGACCACCACTCAAATCACATCCACACAGACTGGTACTGTACAGACCACCACTCAAATCACATCCACACAGACTGGTAATGTACAGACCACCACTCAAATCACATCCACACAGACTGGTACTGTACAGACCACCACTCAAATCACATCCACACAGACTGGTACTGTACAGAACACCACTCAAACCACATCCACACAGAATGGTACTGTACAGACCACCACTCAAATCACATCCACACAGACTGGTACTGTACAGACCACCACTCAAATCACATCCACACAGACTGGTATTGTACAGACCACCACTCAAATCACATCCACACAGACTGGTACTGTACAGACCACCACTAAAATCACATCCACACAGACTGGTACTGTACAGACCACCACTCAAACTGGTACTGTACAGACCACCACTCAAATCACATCCACACAGACTGGTACTGTACAGACCACCACTCAAATCACATCCACACAGACTGGTACTGTACAGACCACCACTCAAATCACATCCACACAGACTGGTAATGTACAGACCACCACTCAAATCACATCCACACAGACTGGTACTGTACAGACCACCACTCAAATCACATCCACACAGACTGGTACTGTACAGAACACCACTCAAACCACATCCACACAGACTGGTACTGTACAGACCACCACTCAAATCACATCCACACAGACTGGTACTGTACAGACGACCACTCAAATCACATCCACACAGACTGGTATTGTACAGACCACCACTCAAATCACATCCACACAGACTGGTACTGTACAGACCACCACTCAAATCACATCCACACAGACTGGTACTGTACAGACCACCACTCAAACTGGTACTGTACAGACCACCAATCAAATCACATCCACACAGACTGGTCCTGTACAGACCACCACTCAAATCACATCCACGCAGACTGGTACTGTACAGACCACCGCTCAAATCACATCCACACAGACTGGTACTGTACAGACCAACACTCAAATCAAATCACATCCACACAGACTGGTACTGTACAGACCACAACTCAAATCACATCCACACAGACTGGTACTGTACAGACCACAACTCAAATCACATCCACACAGACTGGTACTGTACAGACCACCACTCAAATCAAATCCACACACAGACTGGTACTGTACAGACCACCACTCAAATCACATCCACACACAGACTGGTACTGTACAGACCACCACTCAAATCACATCCACACTGTACAGACCACCACTCACATCACATCCCCACAGACTGGTACTGCACAGACCACCACTCAAATCACATCCACACTGTACAGACCACCACTCACATCACATCCACACAGACTGGTACTGTACAGACCACCACTCAAATCAAATCCACACAGACTGGTACTGTACAGACCACCACTCAAATCAAATCCACAGACTGGTAATGTACAGACCACCACTCTAATCAAATCCACACAGACTGGTACTGTACAGACCACCACTCAAATCACATCCACACACAGACTGGTACTGTACAGACCACCACTCAAATCACATCCACACAGACTGGTACTGTACAGACCACCACTCAAATCACATCCACACAGACTGGTACTGTACAGACCACCACTCAAATCACATCCACACAGACTGGTACTGTACAGACCACCACTCAAATCACATCCACACAGACTGGTCCTGTACAGACCACCACTCAAACTGGTACTGTACAGACCACCACTCAAATCACATCCACACAGACTGGTCCTGTACAGACCACCACTCAAATCACATCCACACAGACTGGTACTGTACAGACCACCGCTCAAATCACATCCACACAGACTGGTACTGTACAGACCACCACTCAAATCAAATCACATCCACACAGACTGGTACTGTACAGACCACCGCTCAAATCACATCACACAGACTGGTACTGTACAGACCACCACTCAAATCAAATCACATCCACACAGACTTGTACTGTACTGACCACCACTCAAATCAAATCAAATCAAATCAAATGTATTTATGTAGCCCTTCGTACATCAGCTGATATCTCAAAGTGCTGTACAGAAACCCAGCCTAAAACCCCAAACAGCAAACAATGCAGGTGTAAATGCACGGTGGCTAGGAAAAACTCCCTAGAAAGGCCAAAACCTAGGAAGAAACCTAGAGAGGAACCGGGCTATGTGGGGTGGCCAGTCCTCTTCTGGCTGTGCCGGGTAGAGATTATAACAGAACATGACCAAGATGTTCAAATGTTCATAAATGACCAGCATGGTCGAATAATAATAAGGCAGAACAGTTGAAACTGGAGCAGCAGCACAGTCAGGTGGACTGGTACTGTACAGACCACCACTCAAATCACATCCACACAGACTGGTACTGTACAGACCACCACTCAAATCACATCCACACAGACTGGTACTGTACAGACCACCACTCAAATCACATCCACACAGACTGGTACTGTACAGACCACCACTCAAATCACATCCACACAGACTGGTACTGTACAGAACACCACTCAAACCACATCCACACAGACTGGTACTGTACAGACCACCACTCAAATCACATCCACACAGACTGGTACTGTACAGACCACCACTCAAATCACATCCACACAGACTGGTATTGTACAGACCACCAGACCACTGGTACAGACCACTGGTACTGTACAGACCACCACTCAAATCAAATCCACACAGACTGGTACTGTACAGAACACCACTCAAATCACATCCACACAGACTGGTACTGTACAGACAACCACTCAAATCACATCCACACAGACTGGTACTGTACAGACCACCACTCAAATCACATCCACACAGACTGGTACTGTACAGACCACCACTCAAACTGGTACTGTACAGACCACCACTCAAATCACATCCACACAGACTGGTACTGTACAGACCACCACTCAAATCACATCCACACAGACTGGTACTGTACAGACCACTGCTCAAATCACATCCACACAGACTGGTACTGTACAGACCACCACTCAAATCAAATCACATCCACACAGACTGGTACTGTACAGACCACCACTCAAATCACATCCACACAGACTGGTACTGTACAGACCACCACTCAAATCACATCCACACAGACTGGTACTGTACAGACCACCACTCAAATCACATCCACACAGACTGGTACTGTACAGACCACCACTCAAATCACATCCACACAGACTGGTACTGTACAGACCACCACTCAAATCACATCCACACAGACTGGTACTGTACAGGTCACCACTCAAACCACATCCACACAGACTGGTACTGTACAGACCACCACTCAAATCACATCCACACAGACTGGTACTGTACAGACCACCACTCAAATCACATCCACACAGACTGGTACTGTACAGACCACCACTCAAATCACATCCACACAGACTGGTACTGTACAGACCACCACTCAAATCAAATCCACACAGACTGGTACTGTACAGACCACCACTCAAATCACATCCACACAGACTGGTACTGTACAGACCACCACTCAAATCACATCCACACAGACTGGTACTGTACAGACCACCACTCAAATCACATCCACACAGACTGGTACTGTACAGACCACCACTCAAATCACATCCACACAAACTGGTACTGTACAGACCACCACTCAAATCACATCCACACAGACTGGTACTGTACAGACCACCACTCAAATCACATCCACACAGACTGGTACTGTACAGACCACCACTCAAATCAAATCCACACAGACTGGTACTGTACGGACCACCACTCAAATCACATCCACACAGACTGGTACTGTACAGACCACCACTCAAATCACATCCACACAGACTTGTACTGTACAGACCACCACTCAAATCACATCCACACAGACTGGTACTGCACAGACCACCACTCAAATCACATCCACACAGACTGGTACTGTACAGACCACCACTCAAATCACATCCACACAGACTGGTACTGTACAGACCACCACTCAAATCACATCCACAGACTGGTAATGTACAGACCACCACTCTAATCAAATCCACACAGACTGGTACTGTACAGACGACCACTCAAATCACATCCACACACAGACTGGTACTGTACAGACCACCACTCAAATCACATCCACACAGACTGGTACTGTACAGACCACCACTCAAATCACATCCACACAGACTGGTACTGTACAGACCACCACTCAAATCACATCCACACAGACTGGTACTGTACAGACCACCACTCAAATCACATCCACACAGACTGGTAATGTACAGACCACCACTCAAATCACATCCACACAGACTGGTACTGTACAGACCACCACTCAAATCACATCCACACAGACTGGTACTGTACAGAACACCACTCAAACCACATCCACACAGAATGGTACTGTACAGACCACCACTCAAATCACATCCACACAGACTGGTACTGTACAGACCACCACTCAAATCACATCCACACAGACTGGTATTGTACAGACCACCACTCAAATCACATCCACACAGACTGGTACTGTACAGACCACCACTAAAATCACATCCACACAGACTGGTACTGTACAGACCACCACTCAAACTGGTACTGTACAGACCACCACTCAAATCACATCCACACAGACTGGTACTGTACAGACCACCACTCAAATCACATCCACACAGACTGGTACTGTACAGACCACCACTCAAATCACATCCACACAGACTGGTAATGTACAGACCACCACTCAAATCACATCCACACAGACTGGTACTGTACAGACCACCACTCAAATCACATCCACACAGACTGGTACTGTACAGAACACCACTCAAACCACATCCACACAGACTGGTACTGTACAGACCACCACTCAAATCACATCCACACAGACTGGTACTGTACAGACGACCACTCAAATCACATCCACACAGACTGGTATTGTACAGACCACCACTCAAATCACATCCACACAGACTGGTACTGTACAGACCACCACTCAAATCACATCCACACAGACTGGTACTGTACAGACCACCACTCAAACTGGTACTGTACAGACCACCAATCAAATCACATCCACACAGACTGGTCCTGTACAGACCACCACTCAAATCACATCCACGCAGACTGGTACTGTACAGACCACCGCTCAAATCACATCCACACAGACTGGTACTGTACAGACCAACACTCAAATCAAATCACATCCACACAGACTGGTACTGTACAGACCACAACTCAAATCACATCCACACAGACTGGTACTGTACAGACCACAACTCAAATCACATCCACACAGACTGGTACTGTACAGACCACCACTCAAATCAAATCCACACACAGACTGGTACTGTACAGACCACCACTCAAATCACATCCACACACAGACTGGTACTGTACAGACCACCACTCAAATCACATCCACACTGTACAGACCACCACTCACATCACATCCCCACAGACTGGTACTGCACAGACCACCACTCAAATCACATCCACACTGTACAGACCACCACTCACATCACATCCACACAGACTGGTACTGTACAGACCACCACTCAAATAAAATCCACACAGACTGGTACTGTACAGACCACCACTCAAATCAAATCCACACAGACTGGTAATGTACAGACCACCACTCTAATCAAATCCACACAGACTGGTACTGTACAGACCACCACTCAAATCACATCCACACACAGACTGGTACTGTACAGACCACCACTCAAATCACATCCACACAGACTGGTACTGTACAGACCACCACTCAAATCACATCCACACAGACTGGTACTGTACAGACCACCACTCAAATCACATCCACACAGACTGGTACTGTACAGACCACCACTCAAATCACATCCACACAGACTGGTAATGTACAGACCACCACTCAAACCACATCCACACAGACTGGTACTGTACAGACCACCACTCAAATCACATCCACACAGACTGGTACTGTACAGACCACCACTCAAATCACATCCACACAGACTGGTACTGTACAGACCACCACTCAAATCACATCCACACAGACTGGTACTGTACAGACCACCACTCAAATCACATCCACACAGACTGGTACTGTACAGAACACCACTCAAACCACATCCACACAGACTGGTACTGTACAGACCACCACTCAAATCACATCCACACAGACTGGTACTGTACAGACCACCACTCAAATCACATCCACACAGACTGGTATTGTACAGACCACCACTCAAATCACATCCACACAGACTGGTACTGTACAGACCACCACTCAAATCACATCCACACAGACTGGTACTGTACAGACCACCACTCAAACTGGTACTGTACAGACCACCACTCAAATCACATCCACACAGACTGGTACTGTACAGACCACCACTCAAATCACATCCACACAGACTGGTACTGTACAGACCACCACTCAAATCACATCCACACAGACTGGTACTGTACAGACCACCACTCAAATCACATCCACACAGACTGGTAATGTACAGACCACCACTCAAACCACATCCACACAGACTGGTACTGTACAGACCACCGCTCAAATCACATCCACACAGACTGGTACTGTACAGACCACCACTCAAATCAAATCACATCCACACAGACTTGTACTGTACTGACCACCACTCAAATAACATCCACACAGACTTGTACTGTACAGACCACCACTCAAATCACATCCACACAGACTGGTACTGTACAGACCACCACTCAAATCACATCCACACAGACTGGTACTGTACAGACCACCACTCAAATCACATCCACACAGACTGGTACTGTACAGACCACAACTCAAATCACATCCACACAGACTGGTACTGTACAGACCACCACTCAAATCACATCCACACAAACTGGTACTGTACAGACCACCACTCAAATCACATCCACACAGACTGGTAATGTACAGACCACCACTCAAATCACATCCACACAGACTTGTACTGTACAGACTACCACTCAAATCACATCCACACAGACTGGTACTGTACAGACCACCACTCAAATCACATCCACACAGACTGGTACTGTACAGACCACCACTCAAATCACATCCACACAGACTGGTAATGTACAGACCACCACTCAAACCACATCCACACAGACTGGTACTGTACAGACCACCACTCAAATCACATCCACACAGACTGGTACTGTACAGACCACCACTCAAATCACATCCACACAGACTGGTACTGTACAGACCACCACTCAAATCACATCCACACAGACTGGTACTGTACAGACCACCACTCAAATCACATCCACACAGACTGGTACTGTACAGAACACCACTCAAACCACATCCACACAGACTGGTACTGTACAGACCACCACTCAAATCACATCCACACAGACTGGTACTGTACAGACCACCACTCAAATCACATCCACACAGACTGGTATTGTACAGACCACCAGACCACTGGTACAGACCACTGGTACTGTACAGACCACCACTCAAATCAAATCCACACAGACTGGTACTGTACAGAACACCACTCAAATCACATCCACACAGACTGGTACTGTACAGACAACCACTCAAATCACATCCACACAGACTGGTACTGTACAGACCACCACTCAAATCACATCCACACAGACTGGTACTGTACAGACCACCACTCAAACTGGTACTGTACAGACCACCACTCAAATCACATCCACACAGACTGGTCCTGTACAGAACACCACTCAAATCACATCCACACAGACTGGTACTGTACAGACAACCACTCAAATCACATCCACACAGACTGGTACTGTACAGACCACCACTCAAATCACATCCACACAGACTGGTACTGTACAGACCACCACTCAAACTGGTACTGTACAGACCACCACTCAAATCACATCCACACAGACTGGTCCTGTACAGACCACCACTCAAATCACATCCACACAGACTGGTACTGTACAGACCACCGCTCAAATCACATCCACACAGACTGGTACTGTACAGACCACCACTCAAATCAAATCACATCCACACAGACTGGTACTGTACAGACCACCACTCAAACCACATCCACACAGACTGGTACTGTACAGACCACCACTCAAATCACATCCACACAGACTGGTACTGTACAGACCACCACTCAAATCACATCCACACAGACTGGTACTGTACAGACCACCACTCAAATCACATCCACACAGACTGGTACTGTACAGACCACCACTCAAATCACATCCACACAGACTGGTACTGTACAGAACACCACTCAAACCACATCCACACAGACTGGTACTGTACAGACCACCACTCAAATCACATCCACACAGACTGGTACTGTACAGACCACCACTCAAATCACATCCACACAGACTGGTACTGTACAGACCACCACTCAAATCACATCCACACAGACTGGTACTGTACAGACCACCACTCAAATCAAATCCACACAGACTGGTACTGTACAGACCACCACTCAAATCACATCCACACACAGACTGGTACTGTACAGACCACCACTCAAATCACATCCACACAGACTGGTACTGTACAGACCACCACTCAAATCACATCCACACAGACTGGTACTGTACAGACCACCACTCAAATCACATCCACACAAACTGGTACTGTACAGACCACCACTCAAATCACATCCACACAGACTGGTACTGTACAGACCACCACTCAAATCACATCCACACAGACTGGTACTGTACAGACCACCACTCAAATCAAATCCACACAGACTGGTACTGTACAGACCACCACTCAAATCACATCCACACAGACTGGTACTGTACTGACCACCACTCAAATCACATCCACACAGACTTGTACTGTACAGACCACCACTCAAATCACATCCACACAGACTGGTACTGCACAGACCACCACTCAAATCACATCCACACAGACTGGTACTGTACAGACCACCACTCAAATCACATCCACACAGACTGGTAATGTACAGACCACCACTCAAATCACATCCACACAGACTGGTACTGTACAGACCACCACTCAAATCACATCCACACAGACTGGTACTGTACAGAACACCACTCAAACCACATCCACACAGAATGGTACTGTACAGACCACCACTCAAATCACATCCACACAGACTGGTACTGTACAGACCACCACTCAAATCACATCCACACAGACTGGTATTGTACAGACCACCACTCAAATCACATCCACACAGACTGGTACTGTACAGACCACCACTCAAATCACATCCACACAGACTGGTACTGTACAGACCACCACTCAAACTGGTACTGTACAGACCACCACTCAAATCACATCCACACAGACTGGTCCTGTACAGACCACCACTCAAATCACATCCACGCAGACTGGTACTGTACAGACCACCGCTCAAATCACATCCACACAGACTGGTACTGTACAGACCACCACTCAAATCAAATCACATCCACACAGACTGGTACTGTACAGACCACCGCTCAAATCACATCCACACAGACTGGTACTGTACAGACCACCACTCAAATCAAATCACATCCACACAGACTTGTACTGTACTGACCACCACTCAAATCACATCCACACAGACTTGTACTGTACAGACCACCACTCAAATCACATCCACACAGACTGGTACTGTACAGACCACCACTCAAATCACATCCACACAGACTGGTACTGTACAGACCACCACTCAAATCACATCGACACAGACTGGTACTGTACAGACCACAACTCAAATCACATCCACACAGACTGGTACTGTACAGACCACAACTCAAATCACATCCACACAGACTGGTACTGTACAGACCACCACTCAAATCAAATCCACACACAGACTGGTACTGTACAGACCACCACTCAAATCACATCCGCACACAGACTGGTACTGTACAGACCACCACTCAAATCACATCCACACTGTACAGACCACCACTCACATCACATCCCCACAGACTGGTACTGCACAGACCACCACTCAAATCACATCCACACTGTACAGACCACCACTCACATCACATCCACACAGACTGGTACTGTACAGACCACCACTCAAATCAAATCCACACAGACTGGTACTGTACAGACCACCACTCAAATCACATCCACACAGACTGGTACTGTACAGACCACCACTCAAATCACATCCACACAGACTGGTACTGTACAGACCACCACTCAAATCACATCCACACAGACTGGTACTGTACAGACCACCACTCAAATCAAATCCACACAGACTGGTACTGTACAGACCACCACTCAAATCACATCCACACACAGACTGGTACTGTACAGACCACCACTCAAATCACATCCACACAGACTGGTACTGTACAGACCACCACTCAAATCACATCCACACAGACTGGTACTGTACAGACCACCGCTCAAATCACATCCACACAGACTGGTACTGTACAGACCACCGCTCAAATCACATCCACACAGACTGGTACTGTACAGACCACCACTCAAATCACATCCACACAGACTGGTACTGTACAGACCACCACTCAAATCACATCCACACAGACTGGTATTGTACAGACCACCAGACCACTGGTACAGACCACTGGTACTGTACAGACCACCACTCAAATCAAATCCACACAGACTGGTACTGTACAGAACACCACTCAAATCACATCCATACAGACTGGTACTGTACAGACAACCACTCAAATCACATCCACACAGACTGGTACTGTACAGACCACCACTCAAATCACATCCACACAGACTGGTACTGTACAGACCACCACTCAAACTGGTACTGTACAGACCACCACTCAAATCACATCCACACAGACTGGTCCTGTACAGAACACCACTCAAATCACATCCACACAGACTGGTACTGTACAGACAACCACTCAAATCACATCCACACAGACTGGTACTGTACAGACCACCACTCAAATCACATCCACACAGACTGGTACTGTACAGACCACCACTCAAACTGGTACTGTACAGACCACCACTCAAATCACATCCACACAGACTGGTCCTGTACAGACCACCACTCAAATCACATCCACACAGACTGGTACTGTACAGACCACCGCTCAAATCACATCCACACAGACTGGTACTGTACAGACCACCACTCAAATCAAATCACATCCACAGACTGGTACTGTACAGACCACCACTCAAACCACATCCACACAGACTGGTACTGTACAGACCACCACTCAAATCACATCCACACAGACTGGTACTGTACAGACCACCACTCAAATCACATCCACACAGACTGGTACTGTACAGACCACCACTCAAATCACATCCACACAGACTGGTACTGTACAGACCACCACTCAAATCACATCCACACAGACTGGTACTGTACAGAACACCACTCAAACCACATCCACACAGACTGGTACTGTACAGACCACCACTCAAATCACATCCACACAGACTGGTACTGTACAGACCACCACTCAAATCACATCCACACAGACTGGTACTGTACAGACCACCACTCAAATCACATCCACACAGACTGGTACTGTACAGAACACCACTCAAACCACATCCACACAGACTGGTACTGTACAGACCACCACTCAAATCACATCCACACAGACTGGTACTGTACAGACCACCACTCAAATCACATCCACACAGACTGGTATTGTACAGACCACCACTCAAATCACATCCACACAGACTGGTACTGTACAGACCACCACTCAAATCACATCCACACAGACTGGTACTGTACAGACCACCACTCAAACTGGTACTGTACAGACCACCACTCAAATCACATCCACACAGACTGGTCCTGTACAGACCACCACTCAAATCACATCCACGCAGACTGGTACTGTACAGACCACCGCTCAAATCACATCCACACAGACTGGTACTGTACAGACCACCACTCAAATCAAATCACATCCACACAGACTGGTACTGTACAGACCACCGCTCAAATCACATCCACACAGACTGGTACTGTACAGACCACCACTCAAATCAAATCACATCCACACAGACTTGTACTGTACTGACCACCACTCAAATCACATCCACACAGACTTGTACTGTACAGACCACCACTCAAATCACATCCACACAGACTGGTACTGTACAGACCACCACTCAAATCACATCCACACAGACTGGTACTGTACAGACCACCACTCAAATCACATCGACACAGACTGGTACTGTACAGACCACAACTCAAATCACATCCACACAGACTGGTACTGTACAGACCACAACTCAAATCACATCCACACAGACTGGTACTGTACAGACCACCACTCAAATCAAATCCACACACAGACTGGTACTGTACAGACCACCGCTCAAATCACATCCACACAGACTGGTACTGTACAGACCACCGCTCAAATCACATCCACACAGACTGGTACTGTACAGACCACCACTCAAATCACATCCACACAGACTGGTACTGTACAGACCACCACTCAAATCACATCCACACAGACTGGTATTGTACAGACCACCAGACCACTGGTACAGACCACTGGTACTGTACAGACCACCACTCAAATCAAATCCACACAGACTGGTACTGTACAGAACACCACTCAAATCACATCCACACAGACTGGTACTGTACAGACAACCACTCAAATCACATCCACACAGACTGGTACTGTACAGACCACCACTCAAATCACATCCACACAGACTGGTACTGTACAGACCACCACTCAAACTGGTACTGTACAGACCACCACTCAAATCACATCCACACAGACTGGTCCTGTACAGAACACCACTCAAATCACATCCACACAGACTGGTACTGTACAGACCACCACTCAAATCACATCCACACAGACTGGTACTGTACAGACCACCACTCAAATCACATCGACACAGACTGGTACTGTACAGACCACAACTCAAATCACATCCACACAGACTGGTACTGTACAGACCACAACTCAAATCACATCCACACAGACTGGTACTGTACAGACCACCACTCAAATCAAATCCACACACAGACTGGTACTGTACAGACCACCGCTCAAATCACATCCACACAGACTGGTACTGTACAGACCACCGCTCAAATCACATCCACACAGACTGGTACTGTACAGACCACCACTCAAATCACATCCACACAGACTGGTACTGTACAGACCACCACTCAAATCACATCCACACAGACTGGTATTGTACAGACCACCAGACCACTGGTACAGACCACTGGTACTGTACAGACCACCACTCAAATCAAATCCACACAGACTGGTACTGTACAGAACACCACTCAAATCACATCCACACAGACTGGTACTGTACAGACAACCACTCAAATCACATCCACACAGACTGGTACTGTACAGACCACCACTCAAATCACATCCACACAGACTGGTACTGTACAGACCACCACTCAAACTGGTACTGTACAGACCACCACTCAAATCACATCCACACAGACTGGTCCTGTACAGAACACCACTCAAATCACATCCACACAGACTGGTACTGTACAGACAACCACTCAAATCACATCCACACAGACTGGTACTGTACAGACCACCACTCAAATCACATCCACACAGACTGGTACTGTACAGACCACCACTCAAACTGGTACTGTACAGACCACCACTCAAATCACATCCACACAGACTGGTCCTGTACAGACCACCACTCAAATCACATCCACACAGACTGGTACTGTACAGACCACCGCTCAAATCACATCCACACAGACTGGTACTGTACAGACCACCACTCAAATCAAATCACATCCACACAGACTGGTACTGTACAGACCACCACTCAAACCACATCCACACAGACTGGTACTGTACAGACCACCACTCAAATCACATCCACACAGACTGGTACTGTACAGACCACCACTCAAATCACATCCACACAGACTGGTACTGTACAGACCACCACTCAAATCACATCCACACAGACTGGTACTGTACAGACCACCACTCAAATCACATCCACACAGACTGGTACTGTACAGAACACCACTCAAACCACATCCACACAGACTGGTACTGTACAGACCACCACTCAAATCACATCCACACAGACTGGTACTGTACAGACCACCACTCAAATCACATCCACACAGACTGGTACTGTACAGACCACCACTCAAATCACATCCACACAGACTGGTACTGTACAGACCACCACTCAAATCAAATCCACACAGACTGGTACTGTACAGACCACCACTCAAATCACATCCACACACAGACTGGTACTGTACAGACCACCACTCAAATCACATCCACACAGACTGGTACTGTACAGACCACCACTCAAATCACATCCACACAGACTGGTACTGTACAGACCACCACTCAAATCACATCCACACAAACTGGTACTGTACAGACCACCACTCAAATCACATCCACACAGACTGGTACTGTACAGACCACCACTCAAATCACATCCACACAGACTGGTACTGTACAGACCACCACTCAAATCAAATCCACACAGACTGGTACTGTACAGACCACCACTCAAATCACATCCACACAGACTGGTACTGTACTGACCACCACTCAAATCACATCCACACAGACTTGTACTGTACAGACCACCACTCAAATCACATCCACACAGACTGGTACTGCACAGACCACCACTCAAATCACATCCACACAGACTGGTACTGTACAGACCACCACTCAAATCACATCCACACAGACTGGTAATGTACAGACCACCACTCAAATCACATCCACACAGACTGGTACTGTACAGACCACCACTCAAATCACATCCACACAGACTGGTACTGTACAGAACACCACTCAAACCACATCCACACAGAATGGTACTGTACAGACCACCACTCAAATCACATCCACACAGACTGGTACTGTACAGACCACCACTCAAATCACATCCACACAGACTGGTATTGTACAGACCACCACTCAAATCACATCCACACAGACTGGTACTGTACAGACCACCACTCAAATCACATCCACACAGACTGGTACTGTACAGACCACCACTCAAACTGGTACTGTACAGACCACCACTCAAATCACATCCACACAGACTGGTCCTGTACAGACCACCACTCAAATCACATCCACGCAGACTGGTACTGTACAGACCACCGCTCAAATCACATCCACACAGACTGGTACTGTACAGACCACCACTCAAATCAAATCACATCCACACAGACTGGTACTGTACAGACCACCGCTCAAATCACATCCACACAGACTGGTACTGTACAGACCACCACTCAAATCAAATCACATCCACACAGACTTGTACTGTACTGACCACCACTCAAATCACATCCACACAGACTTGTACTGTACAGACCACCACTCAAATCACATCCACACAGACTGGTACTGTACAGACCACCACTCAAATCACATCCACACAGACTGGTACTGTACAGACCACCACTCAAATCACATCGACACAGACTGGTACTGTACAGACCACAACTCAAATCACATCCACACAGACTGGTACTGTACAGACCACAACTCAAATCACATCCACACAGACTGGTACTGTACAGACCACCACTCAAATCAAATCCACACACAGACTGGTACTGTACAGACCACCACTCAAATCACATCCGCACACAGACTGGTACTGTACAGACCACCACTCAAATCACATCCACACTGTACAGACCACCACTCACATCACATCCCCACAGACTGGTACTGCACAGACCACCACTCAAATCACATCCACACTGTACAGACCACCACTCACATCACATCCACACAGACTGGTACTGTACAGACCACCACTCAAATCAAATCCACACAGACTGGTACTGTACAGACCACCACTCAAATCACATCCACACAGACTGGTACTGTACAGACCACCACTCAAATCACATCCACACAGACTGGTACTGTACAGACCACCACTCAAATCACATCCACACAGACTGGTACTGTACAGACCACCACTCAAATCAAATCCACACAGACTGGTACTGTACAGACCACCACTCAAATCACATCCACACACAGACTGGTACTGTACAGACCACCACTCAAATCACATCCACACAGACTGGTACTGTACAGACCACCACTCAAATCACATCCACACAGACTGGTACTGTACAGACCACCGCTCAAATCACATCCACACAGACTGGTACTGTACAGACCACCGCTCAAATCACATCCACACAGACTGGTACTGTACAGACCACCACTCAAATCACATCCACACAGACTGGTACTGTACAGACCACCACTCAAATCAAATCCACACAGACTGGTACTGTACAGACCACCGCTCAAATCACATCCACACAGACTGGTACTGTACAGACCACCACTCAAATCAAATCACATCCACACAGACTGGTACTGTACAGACGACCGCTCAAATCACATCCACACAGACTGGTACTGTACAGACCACCACTCAAATCAAATCACATCCACACAGACTTGTACTGTACTGACCACCACTCAAATCACATCACATCCACACAGACTGGTACTGTACAGACCACCACTCAAATCACATCCACACACAGACTGTTACTGTACAGACCACCACTCAAATCAAATCCACACAGACTGGTACTGTACAGAACACCACTCAAATCACATCCACACAGACTGGTACTGTACAGACAACCACTCAAATCACATCCACACAGACTGGTACTGTACAGACCACCACTCAAATCACATCCACACAGACTGGTCCTGTACAGACCACCACTCAAATCACATCCACACAGACTGGTACTGTACAGACCACTGCTCAAATCACATCCTCACAGACTGGTACTGTACAGGCCACCACTCAAATCAAATCACATCCACACAGACTGGTACTGTACAGACCACCACTCAAATCACATCCACAGAGACTGGTACTGTACAGACCACCACTCAAATCACATCCACACAGACTGGTACTGTACAGACCACCACTCAAATCACATCCACACAGACTGGTACTGTACAGAACACCACTCAAACCACATCCACACAGACTGGTACTGTACAGACCACCACTCAAATCACATCCACACAGACTGGTACTGTACAGACCACCACTCAAATCACATCCACACAGACTGGTACTGTACAGACCACCACTCAAATCACATCCACACAGACTGGTACTGTACAGACCACCACTCAAATCACATCCACACAGACTGGTACTGTACAGACCACCACTCAAATCACATCCACACAGACTGGTATTGTACAGACCACCACTCAAATCACATCCACACAGACTGGTACTGTACAGACCACCACTCAAATCACATCCACACAGACTGGTACTGTACAGAACACCACTCAAACCACATCCACACAGACTGGTACTGTACAGACCACCACTCAAATCACATCCACACAGACTGGTACTGTACAGACCACCACTCAAATCACATCCACACAGACTGGTATTGTACAGACCACCACTCAAATCACATCCACACAGACTGGTACTGTACAGACCACCACTCAAATCACATCCACACAGACTGGTACTGTACAGACCACCACTCAAATCACATCCACACAGACTGGTACTGTACAGACCACCACTCAAATCACATCCACACAGACTGCTACTGTACAGACCACAACTCAAATCACATCCACACAGACTGGTACTGTACAGACCACCACTCAAATCAAATCCACACACAGACTGGTACTGTACAGACCACCACTCAAATCACATCCCACACAGACTGGTACTGTACAGACCACCACTCAAATCACATCCACAGACTGGTACTGTACAGACCACCACTCAAATCACATCCCCACAGACTGGTACTGTACAGACCACCACTCAAATCACATCCACACTGTACAGACCACCACTCAAATCACATCCACACAGACTGGTACTGTACAGACCACCACTCAAATCAAATCCACACAGACTGGTACTGTACAGACCACCACTCAAATCACATCCACACAGACTGGTACTGTACAGACCACCACTCAAATCACATCCACACAGACTGGTACTGTACAGACCACCACTCAAATCACATCCACACAGACTGGTACTGTACAGACCACCACTCAAATCACATCCACACAGACTGGTACTGTACAGACCACCACTCAAATCACATCCACACACAGACTGGTACTGTACAGACCACCACTCAAATCACATCCACACAGACTGGTACTGTACAGACCACCACTCAAATCACATCCACACAGACTGGTACTGTACAGACCACCACTCAAATCACATCCACACAGACTGGTACTGTACAGACCACCGCTCAAATCACATCCACACAGACTGGTACTGTACAGACCACCACTCAAATCACATCCACACAGACTGGTACTGTACAGACCACCACTCAAATCAAATCCACACAGACTGGTACTGTACAGACCACCACTCAAATCACATCCACACAGACTGGTACTGTACAGACCACCACTCAAATCAAATCACATCCACACAGACTGGTACTGTACAGACCACCGCTCAAATCACATCCACACAGACTGGTACTGTACAGACCACCACTCAAATCAAATCACATCCACACAGACTTGTACTGTACAGACCACCACTCAAATCACATCACATCCACACAGACTGGTACTGTACAGACCACCACTCAAATCACATCCACACACAGACTGTTACTGTACAGACCACCACTCAAATCAAATCCACACAGACTGGTACTGTACAGAACACCACTCAAATCACATCCACACAGACTGGTACTGTACAGACAACCACTCAAATCACATCCACACAGACTGGTACTGTACAGACCACCACTCAAATCACATCCACACAGACTGGTCCTGTACAGACCACCACTCAAATCACATCCACACAGACTGGTACTGTACAGACCACCGCTCAAATCACATCCACACAGACTGGTACTGTACAGACCACCACTCAAATCAAATCACATCCACACAGACTGGTACTGTACAGACCACCACTCAAATCACATCCACACAGACTGGTACTGTACAGACCACCACTCAAATCACATCCACACAGACTGGTACTGTACAGACCACCACTCAAATCACATCCACACAGACTGGTACTGTACAGAACACCACTCAAACCACATCCACACAGACTGGTACTGTACAGACCACCACTCAAATCACATCCACACAGACTGGTACTGTACAGACCACCACTCAAATCACATCCACACAGACTGGTACTGTACAGACCACCACTCAAATCACATCCACACAGACTGGTACTGTACAGACCACCACTCAAATCACATCCACACAGACTGGTACTGTACAGACCACCACTCAAATCACATCCACACAGACTGGTACTGTACAGACCACCACTCAAATCACATCCACACAGACTGGTAATGTACAGACCACCACTCAAATCACATCCACACAGACTGGTACTGTACAGACCACCACTCAAATCACATCCACACAGACTGGTACTGTACAGAACACCACTCAAACCACATCCACACAGACTGGTACTGTACAGACCACCACTCAAATCACATCCACACAGACTGGTACTGTACAGACCACCACTCAAATCACATCCACACAGACTGGTATTGTACAGACCACCACTCAAATCACATCCACACAGACTGGTACTGTACAGACCACCACTCAAATCACATCCACACAGACTGGTACTGTACAGACCACCACTCAAACTGGTACTGTACAGACCACCACTCAAATCACATCCACACAGACTGGTCCTGTACAGACCACCACTCAAATCACATCCACGCAGACTGGTACTGTACAGACCACCGCTCAAATCACATCCACACAGACTGGTACTGTACAGACCACCACTCAAATCAAATCACATCCACACAGACTGGTACTGTACAGACCACCGCTCAAATCACATCCACACAGACTGGTACTGTACAGACCACCACTCAAATCAAATCACATCCACACAGACTTGTACTGTACTGACCACCACTCAAATCACATCCACACAGACTTGTACTGTACAGACCACCACTCAAATCACATCCACACAGACTGGTACTGTACAGACCACCACTCAAATCACATCCACACAGACTGGTACTGTACAGACCACCACTCAAATCACATCCACACAGACTGGTACTGTACAGACCACCACTCAAATCACATCCACACAGACTGGTACTGTACAGACCACCACTCAAATCACATCCACACAGACTGGTACTGTACAGACCACCACTCAAATCACATCCACACAGACTGGTACTGTACAGACCACCACTCAAATCAAATCCACACAGACTGGTACTGTACAGACCACCACTCAAATCACATCCACACAGACTGGTACTGTACTGACCACCACTCAAATCACATCCACACAGACTTGTACTGTACAGACCACCACTCAAATCACATCCACACAGACTGGTACTGCACAGACCACCACTCAAATCACATCCACACAGACTGGTACTGTACTGACCACCACTCAAATCACATCCACACAGACTTGTACTGTACAGACCACCACTCAAATCACATCCACACAGACTGGTACTGCACAGACCACCACTCAAATCACATCCACACAGACTGGTACTGTACAGACCACCACTCAAATCACATCCACACAGACTGGTACTGTACAGACCACCACTCAAATCAAATCCACACAGACTGGTAATGTACAGACCACCACTCTAATCAAATCCACACAGACTGGTACTGTACAGACCACCACTCAAATCACATCCACACACAGACTGGTACTGTACAGACCACCACTCAAATCACATCCACACAGACTGGTACTGTACAGACCACCACTCAAATCACATCCACACAGACTGGTACTGTACGGACCACCACTCAAATCACATCCACACAGACTGGTACTGTACAGACCACCACTCAAATCACATCCACACAGACTGGTAATGTACAGACCACCACTCAAACCACATCCACACAGACTGGTACTGTACAGACCACCACTCAAATCACATCCACACAGACTGGTACTGTACAGACCACCACTCAAATCACATCCACACAGACTGGTACTGTACAGACCACCACTCAAATCACATCCACACAGACTGGTACTGTACAGACCACCACTCAAATCACATCCACACAGACTGGTACTGTACAGAACACCACTCAAACCACATCCACACAGACTGGTACTGTACAGACCACCACTCAAATCACATCCACACAGACTGGTACTGTACAGACCACCACTCAAATCACATCCACAGAGACTGGTATTGTACAGACCACCACTCAAATCACATCCACACAGACTGGTACTGTACAGACCACCACTCAAATCACATCCACACAGACTGGTACTGTACAGACCACCACTCAAACTGGTACTGTACAGACCACCACTCAAATCACATCCACACAGACTGGTCCTGTACAGACCACCACTCAAATCACATCCACACAGACTGGTACTGTACAGACCACCACTCAAATCACATCCACACAGACTGGTAATGTACAGACCACCACTCAAACCACATCCACACAGACTGGTACTGTACAGACCACCACTCAAAAATCACATCCACACAGACTGGTACTGTACAGACCACCACTCAAATCACATCCACACAGACTGGTATTGTACAGACCACCACTCAAATCACATCCACACAGACTGGTACTGTACAGACCACCACTCAAATCACATCCACACAGACTGGTACTGTACAGACCACCACTCAAACTGGTACTGTACAGACCACCACTCAAATCACATCCACACAGACTGGTCCTGTACAGACCACCACTCAAATCACATCCACACAGACTGGTACTGTACAGACCACCGCTCAAATCACATCCACACAGACTGGTACTGTACAGACCACCACTCAAATCAAATCACATCCACACAGACTGGTACTGTACAGACCACCGCTCAAATCACATCCACACAGACTGGTACTGTACAGACCACCACTCAAATCAAATCACATCCACACAGACTTGTACTGTACTGACCACCACTCAAATAACATCCACACAGACTTGTACTGTACAGACCACCACTCAAATCACATCCACACAGACTGGTACTGTACAGACCACCACTCAAATCACATCCACACAGACTGGTACTGTACAGACCACCACTCAAATCACATCCACACAGACTGGTACTGTACAGACCACAACTCAAATCACATCCACACAGACTGGTACTGTACAGACCACCACTCAAATCACATCCACACAAACTGGTACTGTACAGACCACCACTCAAATCACATCCACACAGACTGGTAATGTACAGACCACCACTCAAATCACATCCACACAGACTTGTACTGTACAGACTACCACTCAAATAACATCCACACAGACTGGTACTGTACAGACCACCACTCAAATCAATCCACACAGACTGGTACTGTACAGACCACCACTCAAATCACATCTACACAGACTGGTACTGTACAGACCACCACTCAAATCACATCCACACAGACTTGTACTGTACAGACCACCACTCAAATCACATCCACACAGACTGGTACTGCACAGACCACCACTCAAATCACATCCACACAGACTGGTACTGTACAGACCACCACTCAAATCACATCCACACAGACTGGTACTGTACAGACCACCACTCAAATCAAATCACATCCAGACAGACTGGTACTGTACAGACCACCACTCAAATCAAATCACATCCACACAGACTGGTACTGTACAGACCACTACTCAAATCACATCCACACAGACTGGTACTGTACAGACCACCACTCAAATCATATGACATCCACACAGACTGGTACTGTACAGACCACCACTCAAATCACATCCATACAGACTGGTACTGTACAGACCACCACTCAAATCACATCCACACAGACTTGTACTGTACAGACCACCGCTCAAATCACATCCATACAGACTGGTACTGTACAGACCACCACTCAAATCAAATCACATCCACACAGACTGGTACTGCACAGACCACCACTCAAATCACATCCACACTGTACAGACCACCACTCACATCACATCCACACAGACTGGTACTGTACAGACCACCACTCAAATCAAATCCACACAGACTGGTACTGTACAGACCACCACTCAAATCACATCCACACAGACTGGTACTGTACAGACCACCACTCAAATCATATCCACACAGACTGGTACTGTACAGACCACCACTCAAATCACATCCACACAGACTGGTACTGTACAGACCACCACTCAAATCAAATCCACACAGACTGGTACTGTACAGACCACCACTCAAATCACATCCACACACAGACTGGTACTGTACAGACCACCACTCAAATCACATCCACACAGACTGGTACTGTACAGACCACCACTCAAATCACATCCACACAGACTGGTCCTGTACAGACCACCACTCAAATCACATCCACACAGACTGGTACTGTACAAACCACCGCTCAAATCACATCCACACAGACTGGTACTGTACAGACCACCACTCAAATCACATCCACACAGACTGGTACTGTACAGACCACCACTTAAATCAAATCCACACAGACTGGTACTGTACAGACCACCACTCAAATCACATCCACACAGACTGGTACTGTACTGACCACCACTCAAATCACATCCACACAGACTTGTACTGTACAGACCACCACTCAAATCACATCCACACAGACTGGTCCTGTACAGACCACCACTAAAATCACATCCACACAGACTGGTACTGTACAGACCACCACTCAAATCACATCCACACAGACTGGTACTGTACAGACCACCCCTCAAATCACATCCACACAGACTGGTACTGTACAGACCACCACTTAAATCACATCCACACAGACTGGTACTGTACAGACGACCGCTCAAATCACATCCACACAGACTGGTACTGTACAGACCACCACTCAAATCAAATCACATCCACACAGACTGGTACTGTACAGACGACCGCTCAAATCACATCCACACAGACTGGTACTGTACAGACCACCACTCAAATCAAATCACATCCACACAGACTGGTACTGTACAGACCACCACTCAAATCACATCACATCCACACACAGACTGGTACTGTACAGACCACCACTCAAATCACATCCCACACAGACTGTTACTGTACAGACCACCACTCAAATCACAAATCCACACAGACTGGTACTGTACAGAACACCACTCAAATCACATCCACACAGACTGGTACTGTACAGACAACCACTCAAATCACATCCACACAGACTGGTACTGTACAGACCACCACTCAAATCACATCCACACAGACTGGTCCTGTACAGACCACCACTCAAATCACATCCACACAGACTGGTACTGTACAGACCACCGCTCAAATCACATCCACACAGACTGGTACTGTACAGGCCACCACTCAAATCAAATCACATCCACACAGACTGGTACTGTACAGACCACCACTCAAATCACATCCACAGAGACTGGTACTGTACAGACCACCACTCAAATCACATCCACACAGACTGGTACTGTACAGACCACCACTCAAATCACATCCACACAGACTGGTACTGTACAGAACACCACTCAAACCACATCCACACAGACTGGTACTGTACAGACCACCACTCAAATCACATCCACACAGACTGGTACTGTACAGACCACCACTCAAATCACATCCACACAGACTGGTACTGTACAGACCACCACTCAAATCACATCCACACAGACTGGTACTGTACAGACCACCACTCAAATCACATCCACACAGACTGGTACTGTACAGACCACCACTCAAATCACATCCACACAGACTGGTACTGTACAGACCACCACTCAAATCACATCCACACAGACTGGTAATGTACAGACCACCACTCAAATCACATCCACACAGACTGGTACTGTACAGACCACCACTCAAATCACATCCACACAGACTGGTACTGTACAGAACACCACTCAAACCACATCCACACAGACTGGTACTGTACAGACCACCACTCAAATCACATCCACACAGACTGGTACTGTACAGACCACCACTCAAATCACATCCACACAGACTGGTAATGTACAGACCACCACTCAAATCACATCCACACAGACTGGTACTGTACAGACCACCACTCAAATCACATCCACACAGACTGGTACTGTACAGACCACCACTCAAACTGGTACTGTACAGACCACCACTCAAATCACATCCACACAGACTGGTCCTGTACAGACCACCACTCAAATCACATCCACGCAGACTGGTACTGTACAGACCACCGCTCAAATCACATCCACACAGACTGGTACTGTACAGACCACCACTCAAATCAAATCACATCCACACAGACTGGTACTGTACAGACCACCGCTCAAATCACATCCACACAGACTGGTACTGTACAGACCACCACTCAAATCAAATCACATCCACACAGACTTGTACTGTACTGACCACCACTCAAATCACATCCACACAGACTTGTACTGTACAGACCACCACTCAAATCACATCCACACAGACTGGTACTGTACAGACCACCACTCAAATCACATCCACACAGACTGGTACTGTACAGACCACCACTCAAATCACATCCACACAGACTGGTACTGTACAGACCACCACTCAAATCACATCCACACAGACTGGTACTGTACAGACCACCGCTCAAATCACATCCACACAGACTGGTACTGTACAGACCACCACTCAAATCACATCCACACAGACTGGTACTGTACAGACCACCACTCAAATCAAATCCACACAGACTGGTACTGTACAGACCACCACTCAAATCACATCCACACAGACTGGAACTGTACTGACCACCACTCAAATCACATCCACACAGACTTGTACTGTACAGACCACCACTCAAATCACATCCACACAGACTGGTACTGCACAGACCACCACTCAAATCACATCCACACAGACTGGTACTGTACTGACCACCACTCAAATCACATCCACACAGACTTGTACTGTACAGACCACCACTCAAATCACATCCACACAGACTGGTACTGCACAGACCACCACTCAAATCACATCCACACAGACTGGTACTGTACAGACCACCACTCAAATCACATCCACACAGACTGGTACTGTACAGACCACCACTCAAATCAAATCCACGCAGACTGGTAATGTACAGACCACCACTCTAATCAAATCCACACAGACTGGTACTGTACAGACCACCACTCAAATCACATCCACACACAGACTGGTACTGTACAGACCACCACTCAAATCACATCCACACAGACTGGTACTGTACAGACCACCACTCAAATCACATCCACACAGACTGGTACTGTACGGACCACCACTCAAATCACATCCACACAGACTGGTACTGTACAGACCACCACTCAAATCACATCCACACAGACTGGTACTGTACAGACCACCACTCAAACCACATCCACACAGACTGGTACTGTACAGACCACCACTCAAATCACATCCACACAGACTGGTACTGTACAGACCACCACTCAAATCACATCCACACAGACTGGTACTGTACAGACCACCACTCAAATCACATCCACACAGACTGGTACTGTACAGACCACCACTCAAATCACATCCACACAGACTGGTACTGTACAGACCACCACTCAAACCACATCCACACAGACTGGTACTGTACAGACCACCACTCAAATCACATCCACACAGACTGGTACTGTACAGACCACCACTCAAATCACATCCACACAGACTGGTACTGTACAGACCACCACTCAAATCACATCCACACAGACTGGTACTGTACAGACCACCACTCAAATCACATCCACACAGACTGGTACTGTACAGACCACCACTCAAATCACATCCACACAGACTGGTACTGTACAGACCACCGCTCAAATCACATCCACACAGACTGGTACTGTACAGACCACCACTCAAATCACATCCACACAGACTGGTACTGTACAGACCACCACTCAAATCACATCCACACAGACTGGTACTGTACAGACCACCACTCAAATCACATCCACACAGACTGGTACTGTACAGACCACCACTCAAATCACATCCACACAGACTGGTACTGTACAGACCACCACTCAAATCACATCCACACAGACTGGTACTGTACAGACCACCACTCAAATCACATCCACACAGACTGGTACTGTACAGACCACCACATCACAGACTGGTACTGTACAGACCACCACTCAAATCACATCCACACAGACTGGTCCTGTACAGACCACCACTCAAATCACATCCACACAGACTGGTACTGTACAGACCACCACTCAAATCACATCCACACAGACTGGTACTGTACAGACCACCACAAATCAAATCACATCCACACAGACTGGTACTGTACAGACCACCGCTCAAATCACATCCACACAGACTGGTACTGTACAGACCACCACTCAAATCAAATCACATCCACACAGACTTGTACTGTACTGACCACCACTCAAATAACATCCACACAGACTTGTACTGTACAGACCACCACTCAAATCACATCCACACAGACTGGTACTGTACAGACCACCACTCAAATCACATCCACACAGACTGGTACTGTACAGACCACCACTCAAATCACATCCACACAGACTGGTACTGTACAGACCACAACTCAAATCACATCCACACAGACTGGTACTGTACAGACCACCACTCAAATCACATCAGACACACAAACTGGTACTGTACAGACCACCACTCAAATCACATCCACACAGACTGGTAATGTACAGACCACCACTCAAATCACATCCACACAGACTTGTACTGTACAGACTACCACTCAAATCACATCCACACAGACTGGTACTGTACAGACCACCACTCAAATCAAATCCACACAGACTGGTACTGTACAGACCACCACTCAAATCACATCTACACAGACTGGTACTGTACAGACCACCACTCAAATCACATCCACACAGACTTGTACTGTACAGACCACCACTCAAATCACATCCACACAGACTGGTACTGCACAGACCACCACTCAAATCACATCCACACAGACTGGTACTGTACAGACCACCACTCAAATCACATCCACACAGACTGGTACTGTACAGACCACCACTCAAATCAAATCACATCCAGACAGACTGGTACTGTACAGACCACCACTCAAATCAAATCACATCCACACAGACTGGTACTGTACAGACCACTACTCAAATCACATCCACACAGACTGGTACTGTACAGACCACCACTCAAATCATATGACATCCACACAGACTGGTACTGTACAGACCACCACTCAAATCACATCCATACAGACTGGTACTGTACAGACCACCACTCAAATCACATCCACACAGACTTGTACTGTACAGACCACCACTCAAATCACATCCATACAGACTGGTACTGTACAGACCACCACTCAAATCGAATCACATCCACACAGACTGGTACTGCACAGACCACCACTCAAATCACATCCACACTGTACAGACCACCACTCAAATCACATCCACACAGACTGGTACTGTACAGACCACCACTCAAATCAAATCCACACAGACTGGTACTGTACAGACCACCACTCAAATCACATCCACACAGACTGGTACTGTACAGACCACCACTCAAATCACATCCACACAGACTGGTACTGTACAGACCACCACTCAAATCACATCCACACAGACTGGTACTGTACAGACCACCACTCAAATCAAATCCACACAGACTGGTACTGTACAGACCACCACTCAAATCACATCCACACAGACTGGTACTGTACAGACCACCACTCAAATCACATCCACACAGACTGGTACTGTACAGACCACCACTCAAATCACATCCACACAGACTGGTCCTGTACAGACCACCACTCAAATCACATCCACACAGACTGGTACTGTACAGACCACCGCTCAAATCACATCCACACAGACTGGTACTGTACAGACCACCACTCAAATCACATCCACACAGACTGGTACTGTACAGACCACCACTCAAATCAAATCCACACAGACTGGTACTGTACAGACCACCACTCAAATCACATCCACACAGACTGGTACTGTACAGACCACCACTCAAATCACATCCACACAGACTTGTACTGTACAGACCACCACTCAAATCACATCCACACAGACTGGTACTGCACAGACCACCACTCAAATCACATCCACACAGACTGGTACTGTACAGACCACCACTCAAATCACATCCACACAGACTGGTACTGTACAGACCACCACTCAAATCAAATCCACACAGACTGGTAATGTACAGACCACCACTCAAATCACATCCACACAGACTGGTACTGTACAGACCACCACTCAAATCACATCCACACAGACTGGTACTGTACAGACCACCACTCAAATCACATCCACACAGACTGGTACTGTACAGACCACCACTCAAATCACATCCACACAGACTGGTACTGTACAGACCACCACTCAAATCACATCCACACAGACTGGTACTGTACAGACCACCACTCAAATCACATCCACACAGACTGGTAATGTACAGACCACCACTCAAATCACATCCACACAGACTGGTACTGTACAGACCACCACTCAAATCACATCCACACAGACTGGTACTGTACAGACCACCACTCAAATCACATCCACACAGACTGGTACTGTACAGACCACCACTCAAATCACATCCACACAGACTGGTACTGTACAGACCACCACTCAAATCACATCCACACAGACTGGTACTGTACAGAACACCACTCAAACCACATCCACACAGACTGGTACTGTACAGACCACCACTCAAATCACATCCACACAGACTGGTACTGTACAGACCACCACTCAAATCACATCCACACAGACTGGTAATGTACAGACCACCACTCAAATCACATCCACACAGACTGGTACTGTACAGACCACCACTCAAATCACATCCACACAGACTGGTACTGTACAGACCACCACTCAAACTGGTACTGTACAGACCACCACTCAAATCACATCCACACAGACTGGTCCTGTACAGACCACCACTCAAATCACATCCACACAGACTGGTACTGTACAGACCACCGCTCAAATCACATCCACACAGACTGGTACTTTACAGACCACCACAAATCAAATCACATCCACACAGACTGGTACTGTACAGACCACCGCTCAAATCACATCCACACAGACTGGTACTGTACAGACCACCACTCAAATCAAATCACATCCACACAGACTTGTACTGTACTGACCACCACTCAAATAACATCCACACAGACTGGTACTGTACAGACCACCACTCAAATCACATCCACACAGACTGGTACTGTACAGACCACCACTCAAATCACATCCACACAGACTGGTACTGTACAGACCACCACTCAAATCACATCCACACAGACTGGTTCTGTACAGACCACCACTCAAATCAAATCCACACAGACTGGTACTGTACAGACCACCACTCAAATCACATCCCACACAGACTGGTACTGTACAGACCACCACTCAAATCACATCCACACTGTACAGACCACCACTCACATCACATCCACACAGACTGGTACTGCACAGACCACCACTCAAATCACAGACACTGTACAGACCACCACTCAAATCACATCCACACAGACTGGTACTGTACAGACCACCACTCAAATCAAATCCACACAGACTGGTACTGTACAGACCACCACTCAAATCACATCCACACAGACTGGTACTGTACAGACCACCACTCAAATCACATCCACACAGACTGGTACTGTACAGACCACCACTCAAATCACATCCACACAGACTGGTACTGTACAGACCACCACTCAAATCAAATCCACACAGACTGGTACTGTACAGACCACCACTCAAATCACATCCACACAGACTGGTACTGTACAGACCACCACTCAAATCACATCCACACAGACTGGTACTGTACAGACCACCACTCAAATCACATCCACACAGACTGGTACTGTACAGACCACCACTCAAATCACATCCACACAGACTGGTACTGTACAGACCACCACTCAAATCACATCCACACAGACTGGTAATGTACAGACCACCACTCAAATCACATCCACACAGACTGGTACTGTACAGACCACCACTCAAATCACATCCACACAGACTGGTACTGTACAGACCACCACTCAAATCAAATCCACACAGACTGGTACTGTACAGACCACCACTCAAATCACACCTACACAGACTGGTACTGTACAGACCACCACTCAAATCACATCCACACAGACTTGTACTGTACAGACCACCACTCAAATCACATCCACACAGACTGGTACTGTACAGACCACCACTCAAATCACATCCACACAGACTGGTACTGTACAGACCACCACTCAAATCACATCCACACAGACTGGTACTGTACAGACCACCACTCAAATCAAATCACATCCAGACAGACTGGTACTGTACAGACCACCACTCAAATCAAATCACATCCACACAGACTGGTACTGTACAGACCACCACTCAAATCACATCCACACAGACTGGTACTGTACAGACCACCACTCAAAAATCAAATGACATCCACACAGACTGGTACTGTACAGACCACCACTCAAATCACATCCATACAGACTGGTACTGTACAGACCACCACTCAAATCACATCCACACAGACTTGTACTGTACAGACCACCGCTCAAATCACATCCACACAGACTGGTACTGTACAGACCACCACTCAAATCATCAAATCACATCCACACAGACTGGTACTGTACAGACCACCACTCAAATCACATCCACACAGACTGGTACTGTACAGACCACCACTCAAATCACATACACACAGACTGGTACTGTACAGACCACCACTCAAATCACATCCACACAGACTGGTACTGTACAGACCACCACTCAAATCACATCCACACAGACTGGTACTGTACAGACCACCACTCAAATCAAATCCACACAGACTGGTACTGTACAGACCACCACTCAAATCACATCCACACAGACTGGTACTGTACAGACCACCACTCAAATCACATCCACACAGACTGGTACTGTACAGACCACCACTCAAATCACATCACATCACACACAGACTGGTACTGTACAGACCACCACTCAAATCACATCCACACAGACTGGTACTGTACAGACCACCACTCAAATCACATCCACACAAACTGGTACTGTACAGACCACCACTCAAATCACATCCACACAGACTGGTAATGTACAGACCACCACTCAAATCACATCCACACAGACTTGTACTGTACAGACTACCACTCAAATCACATCCACACAGACTGGTACTGTACAGACCACCACTCAAATCAAATCCACACAGACTGGTACTGTACAGACCACCACTCAAATCACATCTACACAGACTGGTACTGTACAGACCACCACTCAAATCACATCCACACAGACTTGTACTGTACAGACCACCACTCAAATCACATCCACACAGACTGGTACTGCACAGACCACCACTCAAATCACATCCACACAGACTGGTACTGTACAGACCACCACTCAAATCACATCCACACAGACTGGTACTGTACAGACCACCACTCAAATCAAATCACATCCAGACAGACTGGTACTGTACAGACCACCACTCAAATCAAATCACATCCACACAGACTGGTACTGTACAGACCACTACTCAAATCACATCCACACAGACTGGTACTGTACAGACCACCACTCAAATCAAATGACATCCACACAGACTGGTACTGTACAGACCACCACTCAAATCACATCCATACAGACTGGTACTGTACAGACCACCACTCAAATCACATCCACACAGACTTGTACTGTACAGACCACCGCTCAAATCACATCCATACAGACTGGTACTGTACAGACCACCACTCAAATCAAATCACATCCACACAGACTGGTACTGTACAGACCACCACTCAAATCACATCCACACAGACTGGTACTGTACAGACCACCACTCAAATCACATACACACAGACTGGTAATGTACAGACCACCACTCAAATCACATCCACACACAGACTGGTACTGAACAGACCACCACTCAAATCACATCCACACAGACTGGTACTGTACAGACCACCACTCAAATCAAATCCACACAGACTGGTACTGTACAGACCAACACCCAAATCACATCCACACAGACTGGTACTGTACAGACCACCACTCAAATCAAATCCACACAGACTGGTACTGTACAGACCACCACTCAAATCACATCACATCCACACACAGACTGGTACTGTACAGACCAACACTCAAATCACATCCACACAGACTGGTACTGTACAGACCACCACTCAAATCACATCCACACAGACTGGTCCTGTACAGACCACCACTCAAATCACATCCACACAGACTGGTACTGTACAGACCACCGCTCAAATCACATCCACACAGACTGGTACTGTACAGACCACCACTCAAATCACATCCACACAGACTGGTACTGTACAGACCACCACTCAAATCAAATCCACACAGACTGGTACTGTACAGACCACCACTCAAATCACATCCACACAGACTGGTACTGTACAGACCACCACTCAAATCACATCCACACAGACTGGTACTGTACAGACCACCACTCAAATCACATCCACACAGACTGGTACTGTACAGACCACCACTCAAATCACATCCACACAGACTGGTACTGTACAGACCACCACTCAAATCACATCCACACAGACTGGTACTGTACAGACCACCACTCAAATCACATCCACACAGACTGGTACTGTACAGACCACCACTCAAATCACATCCACACAGACTGGTACTGTACAGACCACCACTCAAATCACATCCACACAGACTGGTACTGTACAGACCACAACTCAAATCACATCCACACAGACTGGTACTGTACAGACCACCACTCAAATCACATCACATCCCACACAGACTGGTACTGCACAGACCACCACTCAAATCACATCCAGACACTGTACAGACCACCACTCAAATCACATCCACACAGACTGGTACTGTACAGACCACCACTCAAATCAAATCACATCCACACAGACTGGTACTGTACAGACCACCACTCAAATCAAATCCACACAGACTGGTACTGTACAGACCACCACTCAAATCACATCCACACAGACTGGTACTGTACAGACAACCACTCAAATCACATCCACACAGACTGGTACTGTACAGACAACAACTCAAATCACATCCACACAGACTGGTACTGTACAGACCACCACTCAAATCACATCACATCCCACACAGACTGGTACTGCACAGACCACCACTCAAATCACATCCACACTGTACAGACCACCACTCAAATCACATCCACACAGACTGGTACTGTACAGACCACCACTCAAATCAAATCACATCCACACAGACTGGTACTGTACAGACCACCACTCAAATCAATCCACACAGACTGGTACTGTACAGACCACCACTCAAATCAAATCCACACAGACTGGTACTGTACAGACCACCACTCAAATCACATCCACACACAGACTGGTACTGTACAGACCACCACTCAAATCACATCCACACAGATTGTACTGTACAGACCACCACTCAAATCACATCCACACAGACTGGTACTGTACAGACCACCACTCAAATCACATCCACACAGACTGGTACTGTACAGACCACCACTCAAATCACATCCACACAGACTGGTACTGTACAGACCACCACTCAAATCAAATCCACACAGACTGGTACTGTACAGACCACCACTCAAATCACATCCACACACAGAATGGTACTGTACAGACCACCACTCAAATCACATCTACACAGACTGGTACTGTACAGACCACCACTCAAATCACATCCACACATACTGGTACTGTACAGACCACCACTCAAATCACATCCACACAGACTGGTACTGTACAGACCACCACTCAAATCAAATCCACACAGACTGGTATTGTACAGAACACCACTCAAATCACATCCACACAGACTGGTACTGTACAGACAACCACTCAAATCACATCCACACAGACTGGTACTGTACAGACCACAACTCAAATCACATCCACACAGACTGGTACTGTACAGACCACCACTCAAATCACATCACATCCACACAGACTGGTACTGCACAGACCACCACTCAAATCACATCCACACTGTACAGACCACCACTCAAATCACATCCACACAGACTGGTACTGTACAGACCACCACTCAAATCACATCACATCCACACACAGACTGGTACTGTACAGACCACTACTCAAATCACATCCACACAGACTGGTACTGTACAGACCACCACTCAAATCACATCCATACAGACTGGTACTGTACTGACCACCACTCAAATCACATCCACACAGACTTGTACTGTACAGACCACCACTCAAATCACATCCACACAGACTGGTACTGTACAGACCACCACTCAAATCACATCCACACAGACTGGTACTGTACAGACCACCACTCAAATCACATCCACACAGACTTGTACTGTACAGACCACCACTCAAATCACATCCACACAGACTGGTACTGCACAGACCACCACTCAAATCACATCACATCCACACACAGACTGGTACTGTACAGACCACCACAAATCAAATCACATCCACACAGACTGGTACTGTACAGACGACCACTCAAATCACATCCACACAGACTGGTACTGTACAGACCACCACTCAAATCACATCC
The DNA here is from genome assembly GCF_023373465.1 of Oncorhynchus keta. NCBI lineage: Eukaryota > Metazoa > Chordata > Actinopteri > Salmoniformes > Salmonidae > Oncorhynchus > Oncorhynchus keta. The sequence continues at coordinate 62,499 of NW_026290836.1, forward strand.
ACACAGACTGGTACTGTACAGACCACCACTCAAATCACATCCACACAGACTGGTACTGTACAGACCACCACTCAAATCACATCCACACAGACTGGTACTGTACAGACCACCACTCAAATCAAATCCACACAGACTGGTACTGTACAGACCACCACTCAAATCAAATCCACACAGACTGGTACTGTACAGACCACCACTCAAATCACATCCACACAGACTGGTACTGTACAGACCACCACTCAAATCACATCCACACAGACTGGTACTGTACAGACCACCACTCAAATCACATCCACACAGACTGGTACTGTACAGACCACCACTCAAATCACATCCACACAGACTGGTACTGCACAGACCACCACTCAAATCACATCACATCCACACAGACTGATACTGTACAGACCACCACTCAAATCACATCCACACAGACTGGTACTGTACAGACCACCACTCAAATCACATCCACACAGACTGGTACTGTACAGACCACCACTCAAATCACATCCACACAGACTGGTACTGTACAGACCACCACTCAAATCAAATCCACACAGACTGGTACTGTACAGACCACCACTCAAATTACATCCACACAGACTGGTAATGTATAGACCACCACTCAAATCACATCCACACAGACTGGTACTGTACAGACCACCACTCAAATCACATCACATCCACACACAGACTGGTACTGCACAGACCACCACTCAAATCACATCCACACTGTACAGACCACCACTCAAATCACATCCACACAGACTGGTACTGTACAGACCACCACTCAAATCAAATCCACACAGACTGGTACTGTACAGACCACCACTCAAATCACATCCACACAGACTGGTACTGTACAGACCACCACTCAAATCACATCCACACAGACTGGTACTGTACAGACCACCACTCAAATCACATCCACACAGACTGGTACTGTACAGACCACCACTCAAATCACATCCACACAGACTGGTACTCAAAGACCACCACTCAAATCACATCCAAACAGACTGGTACTGCACAGACCACCACTCAAATCACATCACATCCACACAGACTGATACTGTACAGACCACCACTCAAATCACATCCACACAGACTGGTACTGTACAGACCACCACTCAAATCAAATCACATCCACACAGACTGGTACTGTACAGACCACCACTAAAAATCACATCCACACAGACTGGTACTGTACAGACCACCATTCAAATCAAATCCACACAGACTGGTACTGTACAGACCACCACTCAAATTACATCCACACAGACTGGTAATGTACAGACCACCACTACAAATCACATCCACACAGACTGGTACTGTACAGACCACCACTCAAATCACATCACATCCACACACAGACTGGTACTGTACAGACCACCACTCAAATCACATCCACACAGACTGGTACTGTACAGACCACCACTCAAATCAAATCCACACAGACTGGTACTGTACAGACAACCACTCAAATCACATCCACACAGACTGGTACTGTACAGACCACCACTCAAATCACATCCACACAGACTGGTACTGCACAGACCACCACTCAAATCACATCCACACAGACTGGTACTGTACAGACCACCACTCAAATCACATCCACACAGACTGGTACTGTAAGACCACCACTCAAATCACATCCACACAGACTGGTACTGCACAGACCACCACTCAAATCACATCACATCCACACACAGACTGGTACTGTACAGACCACCACTCAAATCACATCCACACAGACTGGTACTGTACAGACCACCACTCAAATCACATCCACACAGACTGGTACTGTACAGACCACCACTCAAATCAAATCCACACACACTGGTACTGTACAGACCACCACTCAAATTAGATCCACACAGACTGGTACTGTACAGACCACCACTCAAATCACATCCACACAGACTGGTACTGTACAGACCACCACTCAAATCACATCACATCCACACACAGACTGGTACTGCACAGACCACCACTCAAATCACATCCACACTGTACAGACCACCACTCAAATCACATCCACACAGACTGGTACTGTACAGACCACCACTCAAATCACATCACATCCACACACAGACTGGTACTGTACAGACCACCACTCAAATCACATCCACACAGACTGGTACTGTACAGACCACCACTCAAATCACATCCATACAGACTGGTACTGTACTGACCACCACTCAAATCACATCCACACAGACTGGTACTGTACAGACCACCACTCAAATCACATCCACACAGACTGGTACTGTACAGACCACCACTCAAATCAAATCCACACAGACTGGTACTGTACAGACCACCACTCAAATCACATCCACACACAGACTGGTACTGTACAGAGCACCACTCAAATCACATCCACACAGACTGGTACTGTACAGACCACCACTCAAATCACATCCACACATACTGGTACTGTACAGACCACCAATCAAATCACATCCACACAGACTGGTACTGTACAGACAACCACTCAAATCAAATCCACACAGACTGGTACTGTACAGAACACCACTCAAATCACATCCACACAGACTGGTACTGTACAGACAACCACTCAAATTACATCCACACAGACTGGTAATGTATAGACCACCACTCAAATCACATCCACACAGACTGGTACTGTACAGACCACCACTCAAATCACATCACATCCACACACAGACTGGTACTGCACAGACCACCACTCAAATCACATCCACACTGTACAGACCACCACTCAAATCACATCCACACAGACTGGTACTGTACAGACCACCACTCAAATCAAATCCACACAGACTGGTACTGTACAGACCACCACTCAAATCACATCCACACAGACTGGTACTGTACAGACCACCACTCAAATCACATACACACAGACTGGTACTGTACAGACCACCACTCAAATCACATCCACACAGACTGGTACTGTACAGACCACCACTCAAATCACATCCACACAGACTGGTACTGTAAAGACCACCACTCAAATCACATCCACACAGACTGGTACTGCACAGACCACCACTCAAATCACATCACATCCACACAGACTGATACTGTACAGACCACCACTCAAATCACATCCACACAGACTGGTACTGTACAGACCACCACTCAAATCAAATCACATCCACACAGACTGGTACTGTACAGACCACCACTCAAATCACATCCACACAGACTGGTACTGTACAGACCACCACTCAAATCAAATCCACACAGACTGGTACTGTACAGACCACCACTCAAATTACATCCACACAGACTGGTAATGTATAGACCACCACTCAAATCACATCCACACAGACTGGTACTGTACAGACCACCACTCAAATCACATCACATCCACACACAGACTGGTACTGCACAGACCACCACTCAAATCACATCCACACTGTACAGACCACCACTCAAATCACATCCACACAGACTGGTACTGTACAGACCACCACTCAAATCAAATCCACACAGACTGGTACTGTACAGACCACCACTCAAATCACATCCACACAGACTGGTACTGTACAGACCACCACTCAAATCACATACACACAGACTGGTACTGTACAGACCACCACTCAAATCACATCCACACAGACTGGTACTGTACAGACCACCACTCAAATCACATCCACACAGACTGGTACTGTAAAGACCACCACTCAAATCACATCCACACAGACTGGTACTGTACAGACCACCACTCAAATCACATCACATCACACACAGACTGGTACTGTACAGACCACCACTCAAATCACATCCACACAGACTGGTACTGTACAGACCACCACTCAAATCACATCCACACAGACTGGTACTGTACAGACCACCACTCAAATCACATCCACACAGACTGGTACTGTACAGACCACCACTCAAATCAAATCCACACAGACTGGTACTGTACAGACCACCACTCAAATCACATCCACACAGACTGGTACTGCACAGACCACCACTCAAATCACATCACATCCACACAGACTGATACTGTACAGACCACCACTCAAATCACATCCACACAGACTGGTACTGTACAGACCACCACTCAAATCAAATCACATCCACACACAGACTGGTACTGTACATACCACCACTCAAATCACATCCACACAGACTGGTACTGTACAGACCACCACTCAAATCACATCCACACACAGACTGGTACTGTACAGACCACCACTCAAATCACATCCACACAGACTGGTACTGTACAGACAACCACTCAAATCAAATCCACACAGACTGGTACTGTACAGACCACCACTCAAATCAATCCACACAGACTGGTACTGTACAGACCACCACTCAAATCACATCCACACAGACTGGTACTGTACAGACCACCACTCAAATCACATCCACACAGACTGGTACTGTACAGACCACCACTCAAATCACATCCACACACAGACTGGTACTGTACAGACCACCACTCAAATCACATCCACACATACTGGTACTGTACAGACCACCAATCAAATCACATCCACACAGACTGGTACTGTACAGACAACCACTCAAATCCATCCACACAGACTGGTAATGTACAGACCACCACTCAAATCACATCCACACAGACTGGTACTGTACAGACCACCACTCAAATCACATCCACACAGACTGGTACTGTACAGACCACCACTCAAATCACATCCACACAGACTGGTACTGTACAGACCACCACAAATCAAATCACATCCACACAGACTGGTACTGTACAGACCACCACTCAAATCACAAATCCACACAGACTGGTACTGTACAGACCACCACTCAAAAAAATCCACACAGATGTACAGACCACCACTCAAATCACATCCACACAGACTGGTACTGTACAGACCACCACTCAAATCACATCCACACAGACTGGTACTGTACAGACCACCACTCAAATCACATCCACACAGACTGGTACTGTACAGACCACCACTCAAATCACATCCACACAGACTGACCACCACTCAAATACTCCACACAGACCACCACAAATCAAATCACATCCACACAGACTGGTACTGTACAGACCACCACTCAAATCACATCCACACAGACTGGTACTGTACAGACCACCACTCAAATCACATCCACACAGACTGGTACTGTACAGACCACCACTCAAATCACATCCACACAGACTGGTACTGTACAGACCACCACTCAAATCACATCCACACAGACTGGTACTGTACAGACCACCACATCAAATCACATCCACACAGACTGGTACTGTACAGACCACCACTCAAATCACATCCACACAGACTGGTACTGTACAGACCACCACTCAAATCACATCCACACAGACTGGTACTGTACAGACCACCACTCAAATCACATCCACACAGACTGGTACTGTACAGACCACACTCAAATCACATCCACACAGACTGGTACTGTACAGACCACCACTCAAATCACATCCACACAGACTGGTACTGTACAGACCACCACTCAAATCACATCCACACAGACTGGTACTGTACAGACCACCACTCAAATCACATCCACACAGACTGGTACTGTACAGACCACCACTCAAATCACATCCACACAGACTGGTACTGTACAGACCACCACTCAAATCACATCCACACAGACTGGTACTGTACAGACCACCACTCAAATCACATCCACACAGACTGGTACTGTACAGACCACCACTCAAATCACATCCACACAGACTGGTACTGTACAGACCACCACCAAATCACATCCACACAGACTGGTCACAGACCACCACTCAAATCCATCCACACAGACTGGTACTGTACAGACCACCACTCAAATCACATCCACACAGACTGGTACTGTACAGACCACCAATCAAATCACATCCACACAGACTGGTACTGTACAGACCACCACTCAAATCACATCCACACAGACTGGTACTGTACAGACCACCACTCAAATCACATCCACACAGACTGGTACTGTACAGACCACCACTCAAATCACATCCACACAGACTGGTACTGTACAGACAACCACTCAAATCACATCCACACAGACTGGTACTGTACAGACCACTCAAACTCAAATCACATCCACACAGACTGGTACTGTACAGACCACCACTCAAATCACATCACATCAAAAATCACACACACAGACTGGTACTGCACAGACCACCACTCAAATCACATCCCACACTGTACACAGACCACCACTCAAATCACATCCACACAGACTGGTACTGTACAGACCACCACTCAAATCAAATCCACACAGACTGGTACTCTACAGACCACCACTCAAATCACATCCACACAGACTGGTACTGTACAGACCACCACTCAAATCACATCCACACAGACTGGTACTGTACAGACCACCACTCAAATCAAATCCACACAGACTGGTACTGTACAGACCACCACTCAAATCACATCCACACAGACTGGTACTGTACAGACCACCACTCAAATCACATCACATCCAGACAGACTGTACTGTACAGACCACCACTCAAATCACATCCACACAGACTGGTACTGTACAGACCACCACAAATCAAATCACACCCACACACAGACTGGTACTGTACAGACCACCACTCAAATCACATCCACACAGACTGGTACTGTACAGACCACCACTCAAATCACATCCACACAGACTGGTACTGTACAGACCACCACTCAAATCACATCCACACAGACTGGTACTGTACAGACCACCACTCAAATCACATCCACACATACTGGTACTGTACAGACCACCAATCAAATCACATCCACACAGACTGGTACTGTACAGACCACCACTCAAATCAAATCCACACAGACTGGTACTGTACAGAACACCACTCAAATCACATCCACACAGACTGGTACTGTACAGACAACCACTCAAATCACATCCACACAGACTGGTACTGTACAGACCACAACTCAAATCACATCCACACAGACTGGTACTGTACAGACCACCACTCAAATCACATCCACACTGTACAGACCACCACTCAAATCACATCCACACAGACTGGTACTGTACAGACCACCACTCAAATCAAATCCACACAGACTGGTACTGTACAGACCACCACTCAAATCACATCCACACAGACTGGTACTGTACAGACCACCACTCAAATCACATCCACACAGACTGGTACTGTACAGACCACAACTCAAATCACATCCACACAGACTGGTACTGTACAGACCACCACTCAAATCACATCACATCCACACAGACTGGTACTGCACAGACCACCACTCAAATCACATCCACACTGTACAGACCACCACTCAAATCACATCCACACAGACTGGTACTGTACAGACCACCACTCAAATCAAATCCACACAGACTGGTACTCTACAGACCACCACTCAAATCACATCCACACATACTGGTACTGTACAGACCACCACTCAAAGCACATCCACACAGACTGGTACTGTACAGACCACCACTCAAATCAAATCCACACAGACTGGTACTGTACAGAACACCACTCAAATCACATCCACACAGACTGGTACTGCACAGACCACCACTCAAATCACATCACATCCACACAGACTGATACTGTACAGACCACCACTCAAATCACATCCACACAGACTGGTACTGTACAGACCACCACTCAAATCAAATCACATCCACACACAGACTGGTACTGTACATACCACCACTCAAATCACATCCACACAGACTGGTACTGTACAGACCACCACTCAAATCACATCCCACACAGACTGGTACTGTACAGACCACCACTCAAATCACATCCACACAGACTGGTACTGTACAGACCACCACTCAAATCACAATACAGACCACCATCAAATCACACACATACTGGTACTGTACAGACCACCAATCAAATCACATCCACACAGACTGGTACTGTACAGACAACCACTCAAATCAAATCCACACAGACTGGTACTGTACAGAACACCACTCAAATCACATCCACACAGACTGGTACTGTACAGACAACCACTCAAATCACATCCACACAGACTGGTACTGTACAGACCACAACTCAAATCACATCCACACAGACTGGTACTGTACAGACCACCACTCAAATCACATCACATCCACACACAGACTGGTACTGCACAGACCACCACTCAAATCACATCCACACTGTACAGACCACCACTCAAATCACATCCACACAGACTGGTACTGTACAGACCACCACTCAAATCAATCACATCCACACAGACTGGTACTGTACAGACCACCACTCAAATCACATCCACACAGACTGGTACTGTACAGACCACCACTCAAATCAAATCACATCCACACAGACTGGTACTGTACAGACCACCACTCAAATCACATCCACACAGACTGGTACTGTACAGACCACCACTCAAATCAAATCCACACAGACTGGTACTGTACAGACCACCACTCAAATCACATCCACACAGACTGGTACTGTACAGACCACCACTCAAATCACATCCACACAGACTGGTACTGTACAGACCACCACTCAAATCACATCCACACAGACTGGTACTGTACAGACCACCAATCAAATCACATCCACACAGACTGGTACTGTACAGACCACCACTCAAATCAAATCACATCCACACAGACTGGTACTGTACAGACCACCACTCAAATCTCATCCACACAGACTGGTACTGTACAGACCACCACTCAAATCACATCCACACAGACTGGTACTGTACAGACCACCACTCAAATCACTTCACATCCACACAGACTGATACTGTACAGACCACCACTCAAATCACATCCACACAGACTGGTACTGTACAGACCACCACTCAAATCAAATCACATCCACACACAGACTGGTACTGTACAGACCACCACTCAAATCACATCCACACAGACTGGTACTGTACAGACCACCACTCAAATCACATCCACACACAGACTGGTACTGTACAGACCACCACTCAAATCACATCCACACAGACTGGTACTGTACAGACCACCACTCAAATCACATCCACACAGACTGGTACTGTACAGACCACCACTCAAATCACATCCACACAGACTGGTACTGTACAGACCACCACTCAAATCACATCCACACAGACTGGTACTGTACAGACCACCAATCAAATCACATCCACACAGACTGGTACTGTACAGACCACCACTCAAATCACATCCACACAGACTGGTACTGTACAGACCACCACTCAAATCACATCCACACAGACTGGTACTGTACAGACCACCACTCAAATCACATCACATCCACACACAGACTGGTACTGTACATACCACCACTCAAATCACATCCACACAGACTGGTACTGTACAGACCACCACTCAAATCACATCCACACACAGACTGGTACTGTACAGACCACCACTCAAATCACATCCACACAGACTGGTACTGTACAGACCACCACTCAAATCACATCCACACAGACTGGTACTGTACAGACCACCACTCAAATCACATCCACACAGACTGGTACTGTACAGACCACTAATCAAATCACATCCACACAGACTGGTACTGTACAGACCACCACTCAAATCACATCCACACAGACTGGTACTGTACAGACCACCACTCAAATCACATCCACACAGACTGGTACTGTACAGACCACCACTCAAATCACATCCACACAGACTGGTACTGTACAGACCACCACTCAAAAATCACATCCACACAGACTGGTACTGTACAGACCACCACAAATCAAATCACATCCACACAGACTGGTACTGTACAGACCACCACTCAAATCACATCCACACAGACTGGTACTGTACAGACCACCACTCAAATCACATCCACACAGACTGGTACTGTACAGACCACCACTCAAATCACATCCACACAGACTGGTACTGTACAGACCACCACTCAAATCACATCCACACAGACTGGTACTGTACAGACCACCACTCAAATCACATCCACACAGACTGGTACTGTACAGACCACCACTCAAATCACATCCACACAGACTGGTACTGTACAGACCACCACTCAAATCACATCCACACAGACTGGTACTGTACAGACCACCACTCAAATCACATCCACACAGACTGGTACTGTACAGACCACCACTCAAATCACATCCACACAGACTGGTACTGTACAGACCACCACTCAAATCACATCCACACAGACTGGTACTGTACAGACCACCACTCAAATCACATCCACACAGACTGGTACTGTACAGACCACCACTCAAATCACATCCACACAGACTGGTACTGTACAGACCACCACTCAAATCACATCCACACAGACTGGTACTGTACAGACCACCACTCAAATCACATCCACACAGACTGGTACTGTACAGACCACCACTCAAATCACATCCACACAGACTGGTACTGTACAGACCACCACTCAAATCACATCCACACAGACTGGTACTGTACAGACCACCACTCAAATCACATCCACACAGACTGGTACTGTACAGACCACCACTCAAATCACATCCACACAGACTGGTACTGTACAGACCACCACTCAAATCACATCCACACAGACTGGTACTGTACAGACCACCACTCAAATCACATCCACACAGACTGGTACTGTACAGACCACCACTCAAATCACATCCACACAGACTGGTACTGTACAGACCACCACTCAAATCACATCCACACAGACTGGTACTGTACAGACCACCACTCAAATCACATCCACACAGACTGGTACTGTACAGACCACCACTCAAATCACATCCACACAGACTGGTACTGTACAGACCACCACTCAAATCACATCCACACAGACTGGTACTGTACAGACCACCACTCAAATCACATCACATCCACACAGACTGGTACTGTACAGACCACCACTCAAATCACATCCACACAGACTGGTACTGTACAGACCACCACTCAAATCACATCCACACAGACTGGTACTGTACAGACCACCACTCAAATCAAATCCACACAGACTGGTACTGCACAGACCACCACTCAAATCACATCACATCCACACACAGACTGGTACTGTACAGACCACCACTCAAATCACATCCACACAGACTGGTACTGTACAGAACACCACTCAAATCACATCCACACAGACTGGTACTGTACAGACCACCACTCAAATCACATCCATACAGACTGGTACTGTACAGACCACCAATCAAATCACATCCACACAGACTGGTACTGTACAGACCAGCACTCAAATTACATCCACACAGACTGGTAATGTACAGACCACCACTCAAATCACATCCACACAGACTGGTACTGTACAGACCACCACTCAAATCACATCACATCCACACACAGACTGGTACTGCACAGACCACCACTCAAATCACATCCACACAGACTGGTACTGTACAGACCACCACTCAAATCACATCCACACAGACTGGTACTGTACAGACCACCACTCAAATCACATCCACACAGACTGGTACTGTACAGACCACCACTCAAATCACATCCACACAGACTGGTACTGTGCAGACCACCACTCAAAACACATCCACACACAGACTGGTACTGTACAGACCACCAATCAAATCACATCCATACAGACTGGTACTGTACTGACCACCACTCAAATCACATCCACACAGACTTGTACTGTACAGACCACCACTCAAATCACATCCACACAGACTGGTACTGTACAGACCACCACTCAAATCACATCCACACAGACTGGTACTGTACAGACCACCACTCAAATCACATCCACACAGACTGGTACTATACAGACCACCACTCAAATCACATCCACACAGACTGGTACTGTACAGACCACCACTCAAATCACATCCACACAGACTGGTACTGTACAGACCACCACTCAAATCACATCCACACAGACTGGTACTGTACAGACCACCACTCAAATCACATCCACACAGAGACTGGTACTGTACAGACCACCACTCAAATCACATCCACACAGACTGGTACTGTACAGACCACCACTCAAATCACATACATACAGATGGGTACTGTACAGACCACCACTCAAATCACATCCACACAGACTGGTACTGTACAGACCACCACTCAAATCACATCCATACAGACTGGTACTGTACAGACCACCACTCAAATCACATCCACACAGACTTGTACTGTACAGACCACCGCTCAAATCACATCCACACAGACTGGTACTGTACAGACCACCACTCAAATCAAATCACATCCACACAGACTGGTACTGTACAGACCACCACTCAAATCACATCCACACAGACTGGTACTGTACAGACCACCACTCAAATCACATCCACACAGACTGGTACTGTACAGACCACCACTCAAATCACATCCACACAGACTGGTACTGTACAGACCACCACTCAAATCAAATCCACACAGACTGGTACTGTACAGACCACCACTCAAATCACATCCACACAGACTGGTACTGTACAGACCACCACTCAAATCACATCACATCCACACACAGACTGGTACTGTACAGACCACCACTCAAATCACATCCACACACAGACTGGTACTGTACAGACCACCACTCAAATCACATCCACACAGACTGGTACTGTACAGACCACCACTCAAATCAAATTCACACAGACTGGTACTGTACAGACGACCGCTCAAATCACATCCACACAGACTGGTACTGTACAGACCACCACTCAAATCAAATCACATCCACACAGACTGGTACTGTACAGACCACCACTCAAATCTCATCCACACAGACTGGTACTGTACAGACCACCACTCAAATCACATCCACACAGACTGGTACTGTACAGACCACCACTCAAATCACATCCACACAGACTGGTACTGTACAGACCACCACTCAAATCAAATCCACACAGACTGGTACTGTACAGACCACCACTCAAATCACATCCACACAGACTGGTACTGTACAGACCACCACTCAAATCACATCCCATCCACACACAGACTGGTAATGTACAGACCACCACTCAAATCACATCCACACAGACTGGTACTGTACAGACCACCACTCAAATCACATCCACACAGACTGGTACTGTACAGACCACCACTCAAATCAAATCCACACAGACTGGTACTGTACAGACCACCACTCAAATCACATCCACACAGACTGGTACTGTACAGACCACCACTCAAATCACATCCACACAGACTGGTACTGTACAGACCACCACTCAAATCACATCCACACAGACTGGTACTGTACAGACCACCACTCAAATCACATCACATCCACACAGACTGGTAATGTACAGACCACCACTCAAATCACATCCCACACAGACTGGTACTGTACAGACCACCACTCAAATCACATCCACACAGACTGGTACTGTACAGACCACCACTCAAATCAAATCCAGACTGGTACTGTACAGATCACCACTCAAATCACATCCACACAGACTGGTACTGTACAGACCACGACTCAAATCACATCCACACAGACTGGTACTGTACAGACCACCACTCAAATCACATCCACACAGACTGGTACTGTACAGACCACCACTCAAATCAAATCACATCCACACAGACTGGTACTGTACAGACCACCACTCAAATCACATCCACACAGAGACTGGTACTGTACAGACCACCACTCAAATCACATCCACACAGACTGGTACTGTACAGACCACCACTCAAATCACATCCACACAGACTGGTACTGTACAGACCACCACTCAAATCACATCCACACAGACTGGTACTGTACATACCACCACTCAAATCACATCCACACAGACTGGTACTGTACAGACCACCACTCAAATCAAATCCACACAGACTGGTACTGTACAGACCACCACTCAAATCAAATCACATCCACACAGACTGGTACTGTACAGACCACCACTCAAATCTCATCCACACAGACTGGTACTGTACAGACCACCACTCAAATCACATCCACACAGACTGGTACTGTACAGACCACCACTCAAATCACATCCACACAGACTGGTACTGTACAGACCACCACTCAAATCACATCCACAAAGACTGGTACTGTACAGACCACCACTCAAATCACATCCACACAGACTGGTACTGTACAGACCACCACTTAAATCACATCACATCCACACACAGACTGGTAATGTACAGACCACCACTCAAATCACATCCACACAGACTGGTACTGTACAGACCACCACTCAAATCACATCCACACAGACTGGTACTGTACAGACCACCACTCAAATCAAATCCACACAGACTGGTACTGTACAGACCACCACTCAAATCACATCCACACAGACTGGTACTGTACAGACCACTACTCAAATCACATCCACACAGACTGGTACTGTACAGACCACCACTCAAATCACATCACACAGACTGGTACTGTACAGACCACCACTCAAATCAAATCACATCCACACAGACTGGTACTGTACAGACCACCACTCAAATCACATCCACACACAGACTGGTACTGTACAGACCACCACTCAAATCACATCCACACAGACTCTGGTACTGTACAGACCACCACTCAAATCACATCCACACAGACTGGTACTGTACAGACCACCACTCAAATCACATCCACACAGACTGGTACTGTACATACCACCACTCAAATCACATCCACACAGACTGGTACTGTACAGACCACCACTCAAATCAAATCCACACAGACTGGTACTGTACAGACCACCACTCAAATCACATCCCACACAGACTGGTACTGTACAGACCACCACTCAAATCACATCCACACAGACTGGTACTGTACAGACCACCACTCAAATCACATCCACACAGACTGGTACTGTACAGACCATCACTCAAATCACATCCACACAGACTGGTACTATACAGACCACCACTCAAATCACATCCACACAGACTGGTACTGTACAGACCACCACTCAAATCACATCCACACAGACTGGTACTGTACAGACCACCACTCAAATCAAATCCACACAGACTGGTACTGTACAGACCACCACTCAAATCACATCCACACAGACTGGTACTGTACAGACCACCACTCAAATCACATCCACACAGACTGGTACTGTACAGACCACCACTCAAATCACATCCACACAGACTGGTACTGTACAGACCACCACTCAAATCACATCCACACAGACTGGTAATGTACAGACCACCACTCAAATCACATCCACACAGACTGGTACTGTACAGACCACCACTCAAATCACATCCACACAGACTGGTACTGTACAGACCACCACTCAAATCACATCCACACAGACTGGTACTGTACAGACCACCACTCAAATCACATCCACACAGACTGGTACTGTACAGACCACCACTCAAATCACATCCACACAGACTGGTACTGTACAGACCACCACTCAAATCACATCACATCCACACAGACTGGTACTATACAGACCACCACTCAAATCACATCCACACAGACTGGTAATGTACAGACCACCACTCAAATCACATCCACACAGACTGGTACTGTACAGACCACCACTCAAATCACATCCACACAGACTGGTACTGTACAGACCACCACTCAAATCACATCCACACATACTGGTACTGTACAGACCACCACTCAAATCACATCACATCCACACAGACTGGTACTGTACAGACCACCACTCAAATCACATCCACACAGACTGGTACTGTACAGACCACCACTCAAATCACATCCACACAGACTGGTACTGTACAGACCACCACTCAAATCACATCCACACATACTGGTACTGTACAGACCACCACTCAAATCACATCACATCCACACAGACTGGTACTATACAGACCACCACTCAAATCACATCCACACAGACTGGTAATGTACAGACCACCACTCAAATCACATCCACACAGACTGGTACTGTACAGACCACCACTCAAATCACATCCACACAGACTGGTACAGACCACCACTCAAATCACATCCCACAGACTGGTACTGTACAGACCACCACTCAAATCACATCCACACAGACTGGTACTGTACAGACCACCACTCAAATAACATCACACAGACTGGTCCTGTACAGACCACCACTCAAATCACATCCACACAGACTGGTACTGTACAGACCACCGCTCAAATCACATCCACACAGACTGGTACTGTACAGACCACCACTCAAATCAAATCACATCCACACAGACTGGTACTGTACAGAACACTACTCAAATCACATCCACACAGACTGGTACTGTACAGACCACCACTCAAATCACATCCAAACAGACTGGTACTGTACAGACCACCACTCAAATCACATCCACACAGACTTGTACTGTACAGACCACCACTCAAATCACATCCACACAGACTGGTACTGTACAGACCACCACTCAAATCAAATCCACACAGACTGGTACTGTACAGACCACCACTCAAATCACATCCACACAGACTGGTACTGTACAGACCACCACTCAAATCACACCCACACAGACTGGTACTGTACATACCACCACTCAAATCACATCCACACAGACTGGTACTGTACAGACCACCACTCAAATCACATCCACACAGACTGGTACTGTACAGACCACCACTCAAATCAAATCCATCCACACAGACTGGTACTGTACAGACCACCACTCAAATCTCATCCACACAGACTGGTACTGTACAGACCACCACTCAAATCACATCCACACAGACTGGTACTGTACAGACCACCACTCAAATCACATCCACACAGACTGGTACTGTACAGACCACCACTCAAATCACATCCACACAGACTGGTACTGTACAGACCACCACTCAAATCACATCCACACAGACTGGTACTGTACAGACCACCACTCAAATCACATCACATCCACACACAGACTGGTAATGTACAGACCACCACTCAAATCACATCCACACAGACTGGTACTGTACAGACCACCACTCAAATCACATCCACACAGACTGGTACTGTACAGACCACCACTCAAATCAATCCACACAGACTGGTACTGTACAGACCACCACTCAAATCAAATCACATCCACACAGACTGGTACTGTACAGACCACCACTCAAATCACATCCACACAGACTGGTACTGTACAGACCACCACTCAAATCACATCCACACAGACTGGTACTGTACAGACCACCACTCAAATCAAATCACATCCACACAGACTGGTACTGTACAGACCACCACTCAAATCTCATCCACACAGACTGGTACTGTACAGACCACCACTCAAATCACATCCACACAGACTGGTACTGTACAGACCACCACTCAAATCACATCCACACAGACTGGTACTGTACAGACCACCACTCAAATCACATCCACACAGACTGGTACTGTACAGACCACCACTCAAATCACATCCACACAGACTGGTACTGTACAGACCACCACTCAAATCACATCACATCCCACACAGACTGGTAATGTACAGACCACCACTCAAATCACATCCACACACAGACTGGTACTGTACAGACCACCACTCAAATCACATCCACACAGACTGGTACTGTACAGACCACCACTCAAATCAAATCCACACAGACTGGTACTGTACAGACCACCACTCAAATCACATCCACACAGACTGGTACTGTACAGACCACTACTCAAATCACATCCACACAGACTGGTACTGTACAGACCACCACTCAAATCACATCCACACAGACTGGTACTGTACAGACCACCACTCAAATCACATCACATCCACACAGACTGGTACTGTACAGACCACCACTCAAATCACATCCACACACAGACTGGTACTGTACAGACCACCACTCAAATCACATCCACACAGACTGGTACTGTACAGACCACCACTCAAATCACATCCACACAGACTGGTACTGTACAGACCACCACTCAAATCATCACATCCACACAGACTGGTACTGTACATACCACCACTCAAATCACATCCACACAGACTGGTACTGTACAGACCACCACTCAAATCACATCCACACAGACTGGTACTGTACAGACCACCACTCAAATCACATCCACACACAGACTGGTACTGTACAGACCACCACTCAAATCACATCCACACAGACTGGTACTGTACAGACCACCACTCAAATCACATCCACACAGACTGGTACTGTACAGACCATCACTCAAATCACATCCACACAGACTGGTACTATACAGACCACCACTCAAATCACATCCACACAGACTGGTACTGTACATACCACCACTCAAATCACATCCACACAGACTGGTACTGTACAGACCACCACTCAAATCACATCCACACAGACTGGTACTGTACAGACCACCACTCAAATCACATCCACACAGACTGGTACTGTACAGACCACCACTCAAATCACATCCACACAGACTGGTACTGTACATACCACCACTCAAATCACATCCACACAGACTGGTACTGTACAGACCACCACTCAAATCAAATCCACACAGACTGGTACTGTACAGACCACCACTCAAATCACATCCACACACAGACTGGTACTGTACAGACCACCACTCAAATCACATCCACACAGACTGGTACTGTACAGACCACCACTCAAATCACATCCACACAGACTGGTACTGTACAGACCATCACTCAAATCACATCCACACAGACTGGTACTATACAGACCACCACTCAAATCACATCCACACAGACTGGTACTGTACATACCACCACTCAAATCACATCCACACAGACTGGTACTGTACAGACCACCACTCAAATCAAATCCACACAGACTGGTACTGTACAGACCACCACTCAAATCACATCACATCCACACACAGACTGGTACTGTACAGACCACCACTCAAATCACATCCACACAGACTGGTACTGTACAGACCACCACTCAAATCACATCCACACAGACTGGTACTATACAGACCACCACTCAAATCACATCCACACAGACTGGTAATGTACAGACCACCACTCAAATCACATCCACACAGACTGGTACTGTACAGACCACCACTCAAATCACATCCACACAGACTGGTACTGTACAGACCACCACTCAAATCACATCCACACAGACTGGTACTGTACAGACCACCACTCAAATCACATCCACACATACTGGTACTGTACAGACCACCACTCAAATCACATCCACACAGACTGGTACTGTACAGACCACCACTCAAATCACATCCACACAGACTGGTAATGTACAGACCACCACTCAAATCACATCCACACAGACTGGTACTGTACAGACCACCACTCAAATCACATCCACACAGACTGGTACAGACCACCACTCAAATCACATCCACACAGACTGGTACTGTACAGACCACCACTCAATTCACATCCACACAGACTGGTACTGTACAGACCACCACTCAAATCACATCCACACAGACTGGTACTGTACAGACCACCGCTCAAATCACATCCACACAGACTGGTACTGTACAGACCACCACTCAAATAACATCCACACAGACTGGTCCTGTACAGACCACCACTCAAATCACATCCACACAGACTGGTACTGTACAGACCACCACTCAAATCACATCCACACAGACTGGTACTGTACAGACCACCACTCAAATCAAATCACATCCACACAGACTGGTACTGTACAGAACACTACTCAAATCACATCCACACAGACTGGTACTGTACAGACCACCACTCAAATCACATCCACACAGACTGGTACTGTACAGACCACCACTCAAATCACATCCACACAGGCTTGTACTGTACAGACCACCACTCAAATCACATCCACACAGACTGGTACTGTACAGACCACCACTCAAATCAAATCCACACAGACTGGTACTGTACAGACCACCACTCAAATCACATCCACACAGACTGGTACTGTACAGACCACCACTCAAATCACATCCACACAGACTGGTACTGTACAGACCACCACTCAAATCACATCCACACAGACTGGTACTGTACATACCACCACTCAAATCACATCCACACAGACTGGTACTGTACAGACCACCACTCAAATCAAATCCACACAGACTGGTACTGTACAGAACACCACTCAAATCACATCCACACAGACTGGTACTGTACAGACAACCACTCAAATCACATCCACACAGACTGGTACTGTACAGACCACAACTCAAATCACATCCACACAGACTGGTACTGTACAGACCACCACTCAAATCACATCACATCCACACACAGACTGGTACTGCACAGACCACCACTCAAATCACATCCACACTGTACAGACCACCACTCAAATCACATCCACACAGACTGGTACTGTACAGACCACCACTCAAATCAAATCCACACAGACTGGTACTGTACAGACCACCACTCAAATCACATCCACACAGACTGGTACTGTACAGACCACCACTCAAATCACATCCACACAGACTGGTACTGTACAGACCACCACTCAAATCACATCCACACATACTGGTACTGTACAGACCACCACTCAAATCACATCCACACAGACTGGTACTGCACAGACCACCACTCAAATCACATCACATCCACACAGACTGGTACTGTACAGACCACCACTCAAATCACATCCACACAGACTGGTACTGTACAGACCACCACTCAAATCAAATCACATCCACACAGACTGGTACTGTACAGACCACCACTCAAATCACATCCACACAGACTGGTACTGTACAGACCACCACTCAAATCAAATCCACACAGACTGGTACTGTACAGACCAGCACTCAAATTACATCCACACAGACTGGTAATGTACAGACCACCACTCAAATCACATCCACACAGACTGGTACTGTACAGACCACCACTCAAATCACATCACATCCACACAGACTGGTACTGCACAGACCACCACTCAAATCACATCCACACAGACTGGTACTGTACAGACCACCACTCAAATCACATCCACACAGACTGGTACTGTACAGACCACCACTCAAATCACATCCACACAGACTGGTACTGTACAGACCACCACTCAAATCACATCCACACAGACTGGTACTGTACAGACCACCACTCAAAACACATCCACACACAGACTGGTACTGTACAGACCACCACTCAAATCACATCCACACAGACTGGTACTGTACAGACCACCACTCAAATCACATCCACACAGACTGGTACTGTACAGACCACCGCTCAAATCACATCCACACAGACTGGTACTGTACAGACCACCACTCAAATCACATCCACACAGACTGGTACTGTACAGACCACCACTCAAAACACATCCACACAGACTGGTACTGTACAGACCACCAATCAAATCACATCCATACAGACTGGTACTGTACTGACCACCACTCAAATCACATCCACACAGACTGGTACTGTACAGACCACCACTCAAATCAAATCACATCCACACAGACTGGTACTGTACAGACCACCACTCAAATCTCATCCACACAGACTGGTACTGTACAGACCACCACTCAAATCACATCCACACAGACTGGTACTGTACAGACCACCACTCAAATCACATCCACACAGACTGGTACTGTACAGACCACCACTCAAATCAAATCCACACAGACTGGTACTGTACAGACCACCACTCAAATCACATCCACACAGACTGGTACTGTACAGACCACCACTCAAATCACATCACATCCCACACAGACTGGTAATGTACAGACCACCACTCAAATCACATCCACACAGACTGGTACTGTACAGACCACCACTCAAATCACATCCACACAGACTGGTACTGTACAGACCACCACTCAAATCAAATCCACACAGACTGGTACTGTACAGACCACCACTCAAATCACATCCACACAGACTGGTACTGTACAGACCACCACTCAAATCACATCCACACAGACTGGTACTGTACAGACCACCACTCAAATCACATCCACACAGACTGGTACTGTACAGACCACCACTCAAATCACATCACATCCACACAGACTGGTAATGTACAGACCACCACTCAAATCACATCACACACAGACTGGTACTGTACAGACCACCACTCAAATCACATCCACACAGACTGGTACTGTACAGACCACCACTCAAATCAAATCCACACAGACTGGTACTGTACAGACCACCACTCAAATCACATCCACACAGACTGGTACTGTACAGACCACCACTCAAATCACATCCACACAGACTGGTACTGTACAGACCACCACTGAAATCTCATCCACACAGACTTGTACTGTACAGACCACCACTCAAATCACATCCACAAAGACTGGTACTGTACAGACCACCACTCAAATCAAATCACATCCACACAGACTGGTACTGTACAGACCACCACTCAAATCACATCCACACAGACTGGTACTGTACAGACCACCACTCAAATCACATCCACACAGACTGGTACTGTACAGACCACCACTCAAATCAAATCCACACAGACTGGTACTGTACAGACCACCACTCAAATCACATCCACACAGACTGGTACTGTACAGACCACCGCTCAAATCACATCCACACAGACTGGTACTGTACAGACCACCACTCAAATCAAATCCACACAGACTGGTACTGTACAGACCACCACTCAAATCACATCCACACACAGACTGGTACTGTACAGACCACCACTCAAATCACATCCACACAGACTGGTACTGTAAAGACCACCACTCAAATCACATCCACACAGACTGGTACTGTACAGACCACCACTCAAATCACATCCACACAGACTGGTACTATACAGACCACCACTAAAATCACATCCACACAGACTGGTAATGTACAGACCACCACTCAAATCAAATCCACACAGACTGGTACTGTACAGACCACCACTCAAATCACATCCACACAGACTGGTACTGTACAGACCACCACTCAAATCACATCCACACAGACTGGTACTGTACAGACCACCACTCAAATCACATCCACACAGACTGGTACTGTACAGACCACTACTCAAATCACATCCACACAGACTGGTACTGTACAGACCACCACTGAAATCTCATCCACACAGACTTGTACTGTACAGACCACCACTCAAATCACATCCACAAAGACTGGTACTGTACAGACCACCACTCAAATCAAATCACATCCACACAGACTGGTACTGTACAGACCACCACTCAAATCACATCCACACAGACTGGTACTGTACAGACCACCACTCAAATCACATCCACACAGACTGGTACTGTACAGACCACCACTCAAATCAAATCCACACAGACTGGTACTGTACAGACCACCACTCAAATCACATCCACACAGTCTGGTACTGTACAGACCACCGCTCAAATCACATCCACACAGACTGGTACTGTACAGACCACCACTCAAATCAAATCCACATAGACTGGTACTGTACAGACCACCACTCAAATCACATCCACACACAGACTGGTACTGTACAGACCACCACTCAAATCACATCCACACAGACTGGTACTGTACAGACCACCACTCAAATCACATCCACACAGACTGGTACTGTACAGACCACCACTCAAATCACATCCACACAGACTGGTACTGTACAGACCACCACTCAAATCACATCCACACAGACTGGTACTATACAGACCACCGCTCAAATCACATCCACACAGACTGGTACTGTACATACCACCACTCAAATCACATCCACACAGACTGGTACTGTACAGACACCACTCAAATCAAATCCACACAGACTGGTACTGTACAGACCACCACTCAAATCACATCACACACAGACTGGTACTGTACAGACCACCACTCAAATCACATCCACACAGACTGGTACTGTACAGACCACCACTCAAATCACATCCACATAGACATGTACTGTACAGACCACCACTCAAATCACATCCACACAGACTGGTACTATACAGACCACCACTCAAATCACATCCACACAGACTGGTAATGTACAGACCACCACTCAAATCACATCCACACAGACTGGTACTGTACAGACCACCACTCAAATCACATCCACACAGACTGGTACTGTACAGACGACCGCTCAAATCACATCCACACAGACTGGTACTGTACAGACCACCACTCAAATCACATCACATCCACACACAGACTGGTACTGTACAGACCACCACTCAAATCACATCCACACAGACTGGTACAGACCACCACTCAAATCACATCCACACAGACTGGTACTGTACAGACCACCACTCAAATCACATCCACACAGACTGGTACTGTACAGACCACCACTCAAATCAAATCACATCCACACAGACTGATACTGTACAGACCACCACTCAAATCACATCCACACAGACTGGTACTGTACAGACCACCACTCAAATCACATCCACACAGACTGGTACTGTACAGACCACCACTCAAATCAAATCCACACAGACTGGTACTGTACAGACCAACACTCAAATCACATCCACACAGACTGGTACTGTACAGACCACCACTCAAATCAAATCCACACAGACTGGTACTGTACAGACCACCACTCAAATCACATCACATCCACACACAGACTGGTACTGTACAGACCACCATTCAAATCACATCCACACAGACTGGTACTGTACAAACCACCACTCAAATCACATCCACACAGACTGGTACTGTACAGACCACCACTCAAATCAAATCCACACAGACTGGTACTGTACAGACCACCACTCAAATAACATCCACACAGACTGGTCCTGTACAGACCACCACTCAAATCACATCCACACAGACTGGTACTGTACAGACCACCGGTCAAATCACATCCACACAGACTGGTACTGTACAGACCACCACTCAAATCACATCCACACAGACTGGTAATGTACAGACCACCACTCAAATCACATCCCACAGACTGGTACTGTACAGACCACCACTCAAATCACATCCACACAGACTGGTACTGTACAGACCACCACTCAAATCACATCCACACAGACTGGTACTATACAGACCACCACTCAAATCACATCCACACAGACTGGTAATGTACAGACCACCACTCAAATCACATCCACACAGACTGGTACTGTACAGACCACCACTCAAATCACATCCACACAGACTGGTACTGTACAGACCACCACTCAAATCACATCCACACAGACTGGTACTGTACAGACCACCACTCAAATCACATCCACACAGACTGGTACTGTACAGACCACCACTCAAATCACATCCACACAGACTGGTACTGTACAGACCACCACTCAAATCACATCCACACAGACTGGTAATGTACAGACCACCACTCAAATCACATCCACACAGACTGGTACAGACCACCACTCAAATCACATCCACACAGACTGGTACTGTACAGACCACCACTCAAATCTCATCCACACAGACTGGTACTGTACAGACCACCACTCAAATCACATCCACACAGACTGGTACTGTACAGACCACCACTCAAATCACATCCACACAGACTGGTACTGTACAGACCACCACTCAAATCAAATCCACACAGACTGGTACTGTACAGACCACCACTCAAATCACATCCACACAGACTGGTACTGTACAGACCACCACTCAAATCACATCACATCCACACACAGACTGGTAATGTACAGACCACCACTCAAATCACATCCACACAGACTGGTACTGTACAGACCACCACTCAAATCACATCCACACAGACTGGTACTGTACAGACCACCACTCAAATCAAATCCACACAGACTGGTACTGTACAGACCACCACTCAAATCACATCCACACAGACTGGTACTGTACAGACCACCACTCAAATCACATCCACACAGACTGGTACTGTACAGACCACCACTCAAATCACATCCACACAGACTGGTACTGTACAGACCACCACTCAAATCACATCACATCCACACACAGACTGGTACTGTACAGACCACCACTCAAATCACATCACACACAGACTGGTACTGTACAGACCACCACTCAAATCACATCCACACAGACTGGTACTGTACAGACCACCACTCAAATCAAATCCACACAGACTGGTACTGTACAGACCACCACTCAAATCACATCCACACAGACTGGTACTGTACAGACCACCACTCAAATCACATCCACACAGACTGGTACTGTACAGACCACCACTGAAATCTCATCCACACAGACTTGTACTGTACAGACCACCACTCAAATCACATCCACAAAGACTGGTACTGTACAGACCACCACTCAAATCAAATCACATCCACACAGACTGGTACTGTACAGACCACCACTCAAATCACATCCACACAGACTGGTACTGTACAGACCACCACTCAAATCACATCCACACAGACTGGTACTGTACAGACCACCACTCAAATCAAATCCACACAGACTGGTACTGTACAGACCACCACTCAAATCACATCCACACAGACTGGTACTGTACAGACCACCGCTCAAATCACATCCACACAGACTGGTACTGTACAGACCACCACTCAAATCAAATCCACACAGACTGGTACTGTACAGACCACCACTCAAATCACATCCCACACAGACTGGTACTGTACAGACCACCACTCAAATCACATCCACACAGACTGGTACTGTAAAGACCACCACTCAAATCACATCCACACAGACTGGTACTGTACAGACCACCACTCAAATCACATCCACACAGACTGGTACTATACAGACCACCACTCAAATCACATCCACACAGACTGGTACTGTACAGACCACCACTCAAATCAAATCCATCCACACAGACTGGTACTGTACAGACCACCACTCAAATCACATCCACACACAGACTGGTACTGTACAGACCACCACTCAAATCACATCCACACAGACTGGTACTGTACAGACCACCACTCAAATCACATCCACACAGACTGGTACTGTACAGACCACTACTCAAATCACATCCACACAGACTGGTAGTGTACAGACCACCACTGAAATCTCATCCACACAGACTTGTACTGTACAGACCACCACTCAAATCACATCCACAAAGACTGGTACTGTACAGACCACCACTCAAATCAAATCACATCCACACAGACTGGTACTGTACAGACCACCACTCAAATCACATCCACAGACTGGTACTGTACAGACCACCACTCAAATCACATCCACACAGACTGGTACTGTACAGACCACCACTCAAATCAAATCCACACAGACTGGTACTGTACAGACCACCACTCAAATCACATCCACACAGACTGGTACTGTACAGACCACCGCTCAAATCACATCCACACAGACTGGTACTGTACAGACCACCACTCAAATCAAATCCACATAGACTGGTACTGTACAGACCACCACTCAAATCACATCCACACACAGACTGGTACTGTACAGACCACCACTCAAATCACATCCACACAGACTGGTACTGTACAGACCACCACTCAAATCACATCACACAGACTGGTACTGTACAGACCACCACTCAAATCACATCCACACAGACTGGTACTGTACAGACCACCACTCAAATCACATCCACACAGACTGGTACTATACAGACCACCGCTCAAATCACATCCACACAGACTGGTACTGTACATACCACCACTCAAATCACATCCACACAGACTGGTACTGTACAGACCACCACTCAAATCAAATCCACACAGACTGGTACTGTACAGACCACCACTCAAATCACATCCACACACAGACTGGTACTGTACAGACCACCACTCAAATCACATCCACACAGACTGGTCCTGTACAGACCACCACTCAAATCACATCCACATAGACATGTACTGTACAGACCACCACTCAAATCACATCCACACAGACTGGTACTATACAGACCACCACTCAAATCACATCCACACAGACTGGTAATGTACAGACCACCACTCAAATCACATCCACACAGACTGGTACTGTACAGACCACCACTCAAATCACATCCACACAGACTGGTACTGTACAGACCACCACTCAAATCACATCCACACAGACTGGTACTGTACAGACCACCACTCAAATCACATCACATCCACACACAGACTGGTACTGTACAGACCACCACTCAAATCACATCACACACAGACTGGTACAGACCACCACTCAAATCACATCCACACAGACTGGTACTGTACAGACCACCACTCAAATCACATCCACACAGACTGGTACTGTACAGACCACCACTCAAATCAAATCACATCCACACAGACTGGTACTGTACAGACCACCACTCAAATCAAATCACATCCACACAGACTGGTACTGTACAGACCACCACTCAAATCACATCCACACACAGACTGGTACTGTACAGACCACCACTCAAATCACATCCACACAGACTGGTACTGTACAGACCACCACTCAAATCAAATCCACACAGACTGGTACTGTACAGACCAACACTCAAATCACATCCACACAGACTGGTACTGTACAGACCACCACTCAAATCAAATCCACACAGACTGGTACTGTACAGACCACCACTCAAATCACATCACATCCACACACAGACTGGTACTGTACAGACCACCACTCAAATCACATCCACACAGACTGGTACTGTACAAACCACCACTCAAATCACATCCACACAGACTGGTACTGTACAGACCACCACTCAAATCAAATCCACACAGACTGGTACTGTACAGACCACCACTCAAATAACATCCACACAGACTGGTCCTGTACAGACCACCACTCAAATCACATCCACACAGACTGGTACTGTACAGACCACCGGTCAAATCACATACACACAGACTGGTACTGTACAGACCACCACTCAAATCAAATCACATCCACACAGACTGGTACTGTACAGAACACTACTCAAATCACATCCACACAGACTGGTACTGTACAGACCACCACTCAAATCACATCCATACAGACTGGTACTGTACTGACCACCACTCAAATCACATCCACACAGACTTGTACTGTACAGACCACCACTCAAATCACATCCACACAGACTGGTACTGTACAGACCACCACTCAAATCAAATCCACACAGACTGGTACTGTACAGACCACCACTCAAATCACATCCACACAGACTGGTACTATACAGACCACCACTCAAATCACATCCACACAGACTGGTACTGTACAGACCACCACTCAAATCACATCCACACAGACTGGTACTGTACATACCACCACTCAAATCACATCCACACAGACTGGTACTGTACAGACCACCACTCAAATCAAATCCACACAGACTGGTACTGTACAGACCACCACTCAAATCACATCCACACACAGACTGGTACTGTACAGACCACCACTCAAATCACATCAACACAGACTGGTACTGTACAGACCACCACTCAAATCACATCCACACAGACTGGTACTGTACAGACCACCACTCAAATCACATCCACACAGACTGGTACTGTACAGACCACCACTCAAATCACATCCACACAGACTGGTAATGTACTGACCACCACTCAAATCACATCCACACAGACTGGTACTGTACAGACCACCACTCAAATCACATCCACACAGACTGGTACTATACAGACCACCACTCAAATCACATCCACACAGACTGGTACTGTACAGACCACCACTCAAATCACATCCACACAGACTGGTACTGTACAGACCACCACTCAAATCACATCCACACAGACTGGTAATGTACAGACCACCACTCAAATCACATCCACACAGACTGGTACTGTACAGACCACCACTCAAATCACATCCACACAGACTGGTACTGTACAGACCACCACTCAAATCACATCCACACAGACTGGTACTATACAGACCACCACTCAAATCACATCCACACAGACTGGTAATGTACAGACCACCACTCAAATCACATCCACACAGACTGGTACTGTACAGACCACCACTCAAATCACATCCACACAGACTGGTACTGTACAGACCACCACTCAAATCACATCCACACAGACTGGTACTGTACAGACCACCACTCAAATCACATCCACACAGACTGGTACTGTACAGACCACCACTCAAATCACATCCACACAGACTGGTACTGTACAGACCACCACTCAAATCACATCCACACAGACTGGTAATGTACAGACCACCACTCAAATCACATCCACACAGACTGGTACAGACCACCACTCAAATCACATCCACACAGACTGGTACTGTACAGACCACCACTCAAATCACATCCACACAGACTGGTACTGTACAGACCACCACTCAAATCACATCCACACAGACTGGTACTGTACAGACCACCACTCAAATCACATCCACACAGACTGGTACTGTACAGACCACCACTCAAATCACATCCACACAGACTGGTAATGTACAGACCACCACTCAAATCACATCCACACAGACTGGTACAGACCACCACTCAAATCACATCCACACAGACTGGTACTGTACAGACCACCACTCAAATCACATCCACACAGACTGGTACTGTACAGACCACCACTCAAATCACATCCACACAGACTGGTACTGTACAGACCACCACTCAAATCACATCCACACAGACTGGTACAGACCACCACTCAAATCACATCCACACAGACTGGTACTGTACAGACCACCACTCAAATCACATCCACACAGACTGGTACTGTACAGACCACCACTCAAATCACATCACATCCACACAGACTGGTAATGTACAGACCACCACTGAAATCACATCCACACAGACTGGTACTGTACAGACCACCACTCAAATCAAATCACATCCACACAGACTGGTACTGTACAGACCACAACTCAAATCAAATCACATCCACACAGACTGGTACTGTACAGACCACCACTCAAATCACATCCACACACAGACTGGTACTGTACAGACCACCACTCAAATCACATCCACACAGACTGGTACTGTACAGACCACCACTCAAATCACATCCACACAGACTGGTACTGTACAGACCACCACTCAAATCACATCCACACAGACTGGTACTGTACAGACCACCACTCAAATCACATCCACACAGACTGGTACTGTACAGACCACCACTCAAATCAAATCCACACAGACTGGTACTGTACAGACCACCACTCAAATCACATCACATCCACACACAGACTGGTACTGTACAGACCACCACTCAAATCACATCCACACAGACTGGTACTGTACAGACCACCACTCAAATCACATCCACACAGACTGGTACTGTACAGACCACCACTCAAATCACATCCACACAGACTGGTAATGTACAGACCACCACTCAAATCACATCCACACAGACTGGTACAGACCACCACTCAAATCACATCCACACAGACTGGTACTGTACAGACCACCACTCAAATCACATCCACACAGACTGGTACTGTACAGACCACCACTCAAATCACATCCACACAGACTGGTACTGTACAGACCACCACTCAAATCACATCCACACAGACTGGTACAGACCACCACTCAAATCACATCCACACAGACTGGTACTGTACAGACCACCACTCAAATCACATCCACACAGACTGGTACTGTACAGACCACCACTCAAATCACATCACATCCACACACAGACTGGTAATGTACAGACCACCACTGAAATCACATCCACACAGACTGGTACTGTACAGACCACCACTCAAATCAAATCACATCCACACAGACTGGTACTGTACAGACCACAACTCAAATCAAATCACATCCACACAGACTGGTACTGTACAGACCACCACTCAAATCACATCCACACACAGACTGGTACTGTACAGACCACCACTCAAATCACATCCACACAGACTGGTACTGTACAGACCACCACTCAAATCACATCCACACAGACTGGTACTGTACAGACCACCACTCAAATCACATCCACACAGACTGGTACTGTACAGACCAACACTCAAATCACATCCACACAGACTGGTACTGTACAGACCACCACTCAAATCAAATCCACACAGACTGGTACTGTACAGACCACCACTCAAATCACATCACATCCACACACAGACTGGTACTGTACAGACCACCACTCAAATCACATCCACACAGACTGGTACTGTACAGACCACCACTCAAATCACATCCACACAGACTGGTACTGTACAGACCACCGCTCAAATCACATCCACACAGACTGGTACTGTACAGACCACCACTCAAATCAAATCCACACAGACTGGTACTGTACAGACCACCACTCAAATCACATCCACACAGACTGGTCCTGTACAGACCACCACTCAAATCACATCCACACAGACTGGTACTGTACAGACCACCGCTCAAATCACATCCACACAGACTGGTACTGTACAGACCACCACTCAAATCAAATCACATCCACACAGACTGGTACTGTACAGAACACTACTCAAATCACATCCACACAGACTGGTACTGTACAGACCACCACTCAAATCACATCCATACAGACTGGTACTGTACTGACCACCACTCAAATCACATCCACACAGACTTGTACTGTACAGACCACCACTCAAATCACATCCACACAGACTGGTACTGTACAGACCACCACTCAAATCACATCCACACAGACTGGTACTGTACAGACCACCACTCAAATCACATCCACACCGACTGGTACTGTACAGACCACCACTCAAATCACATCCACACAGACTTGTACTGTACAGACCACCACTCAAATCACATCCACACAGACTTGTACTGTACAGACCACCACTCAAATCACATCCACACAGACTGGTACTGTACAGACCACCACTCAAATCAAATCCACACAGACTGGTACTGTACAGACCACCACTCAAATCACATCACATCCACACACAGAATGGTACTGTACAGACCAACACTCAAATCACATCCACACAGACTGGTACTGTACAGACCACCACTCAAATCACATCCACACAGACTGGTCCTGTACAGACCACCACTCAAATCACGTCCACACAGACTGGTACTGTACAGACCACCGCTCAAATCACATCCACGCAGACTGGTACTGTACAGACCACCACTCAAATCACATCCACACAGACTGGTACTGTACAGACCACCACTCAAATCAAATCCACTCAGACTGGTACTGTACAGACCACCACTCAAATCACATCCACACAGACTTGTACTGTACAGACCACCACTCAAATCACATCCACACAGACTGGTACTGCACAGACCACCACTCAAATCACATCCACACAGACTGATACTGTACAGACCACCACTCAAATCACATCCACACAGACTGGTACTGTACAGACCACCACTCAAATCAATCTAACACAGACTGGTACTGTACAGACCACCACTCAAATCAAATCCACACAGACTGGTCCTGTACAGACCACCACTCAAATCACATCATCACACACAGTCTGGTACTGTACAGACCACCACTCAAATCACATCCACACAGACTGGTTCTGTACAGACCACCACTCAAATCACATCCACACAGACTGGTACTGTACAGACCACCACTCAAATCACATCCACACAGACAGGTACTGTACAGACAACCACTCAAATCAAATCCACACAGACTGGTACTGTACAGACCACCACTCAAATCAAATCCACACAGACTGGTACTGTACATACCACCACTCAAATCACATCCACACACAGACTGGTACTGTACAGACCACCACTCAAATCACATCCACACAGACTTGTACTGTACAGACCACCACTCAAATCACATCCACACAGACTGGTACTGCACAGACCACCACACAAATCACATCCACACAGACTGGTACTGTACAGACCACCACTCAAATCACATCCACACAGACTGGTACTGTACAGACCACCACTCAAATCAAATCCACACAGACTGGTACTGTACAAACCACCACTCAAATCACATCCACACACAGACTGGTACTGTACAGACCACCACTCAAATCACATCCACACAGGCTGGTACTGTACAGACCAACACTCAAATCACATCCACACAGACTGGTACTGTACAGACCACCACTCAAATCAAATCCACACAGACTGGTACTGTACAGACCACCACTCAAATCACAGCACATCCACACACAGACTGGTACTGTACAGACCAACACTCAAATCACATCCACACAGACTGGTACTGTACAGACCACCACTCAAATCACATCCACACAGACTGGTCCTGTACAGACCACCACTCAAATCACATCCACACAGACTGGTACTGTACAGACCACCGCTCAAATCACATCCACGCAGACTGGTACTGTACAGACCACCACTCAAATCACATCCACACAGACTGGTACTGTACAGACCACCACTCAAATCAAATCCACACAGACTGGTACTGTACAGACCACCACTCAAATCACATCCACACAGACTTGTACTGTACAGACCACCACTCAAATCACATCCACACAGACTGGTACTGCACAGACCACCACTCAAATCACATCCACACAGACTGGTACTGTACAGACCACCACTCAAATCACATCCACACAGACTGGTACTGTACAGACCACCACTCAAATCAATCTCACACAGACTGGTACTGTACAGACCACCACTCAAATCAAATCCACACAGACTGGTACTGTACAGACCACCACTCAAATCACATCCACACACAGACTGGTACTGTACAGACCACCACTCAAATCACATCCACACAGACTTGTACTGTACAGACCACCACTCAAATCACATCCACACAGACTGATACTGTACAGACCACCACTCAAATCACATCCACACAGACTGGTACTGTACAGACCACCACTCAAATCACATCACACAGACTGGTACTGTACAGACCACCACTCAAATCAAATCCACACAGACTGGTACTGTACAGACCACCACTCAAATCAAATCCACACAGACTGGTACTGTACATACCACCACTCAAATCACATCCTCACACAGACTGGTACTGTACAGACCACCACTCAAATCACATCCACACAGACTGGTACTGTACAGACCACCACTCAAATCACATCCACACAGACTGGTACTGCACAGACCACCACACAAATCACATCCACACAGACTGGTACTGTACAGACCACCACTCAAATCAAATCCACACAGACTGGTACTGTACAGAACACCACTCAAATCACATCCACACAGACTGGTACTGTACAGACCACCACTCAAATCAAATCCAAACAGACTGGTACTGTACAGACCACCACTCAAATCACATCCACACAGACTGGTACTGTACAGACAACCACTCAAATCACATCCACACAGACTGGTACTGTACAGACCACAACTCAAATCACATCCACACAGACTGGTACTGTACAGACCACCACTCAAATCACATCACATCCACACAGACTGGTACTGCACAGACCACCACTCAAATCACATCCACACTGTACAGACCACCACTCAAATCACATCCACACAGACTGGTACTGTACAGACCACCACTCAAATCAAATCCACACAGACTGGTACTGTACAGACCACCACTCAAATCACATCACATCCCACACAGACTGGTACTGTACAGACCACCACTCAAATCACATCCACACAGACTGGTACTGTACAGACCACCACTCAAATCAAATCCACACAGACTGGTACTGTACAGACCAACATTCAAATCACATCCACACAGACTGGTACTGTACAGACCACCACTCAAATCAAATCCACACAGACTGGTACTGTACAGACCACCACTCAAATCACATCACATCCACACACAGACTGGTACTGTACAGACCAACACTCAAATCACATCCACACAGACTGGTACTGTACAGACCACCACTCAAATCACATCCACACAGACTGGTCCTGTACAGACCACCACTCAAATCACATCCACACAGACTGGTACTGTACAGACCACCGCTCAAATCACATCCACGCAGACTGGTACTGTACAGACCACCACTCAAATCACATCACACAGACTGGTACTGTACAGACCACCACTCAAATCAAATCCACACAGACTGGTACTGTACAGACCACCACTCAAATCACATCCACACAGACTGGTACTGTACAGACCACCACTCAAATCACATCCACACAGACTTGTACTGTACAGACCACCACTCAAATCACATCCACACAGACTGGTACTGCACAGACCACCACTCAAATCACATCCACACAGACTGGTACTGTACAGACCACCACTCAAATCACATCCACACAGACTGGTACTGTACAGACCACCACTCAAATCAATCTCACACAGACTGGTACTGTACAGACCACCACTCAAATCAAATCCACACAGACTGGTACTGTACAGACCACCACTCAAATCACATCCACACACAGACTGGTACTGTACAGACCACCACTCAAATCACATCCACACAGACTTGTACTGTACAGACCACCACTCAAATCACATCCACACAGACTGGTACTGTACAGACCACCACTCAAATCACATCCACACAGACTGGTACTGTACAGACCACCACTCAAATCACATCCACAGACTGGTACTGTACAGACCACCACTCAAATCAAATCCACACAGACTGGTACTGTACAGACCACCACTCAAATCACATCCACACAGACTGGTACTGTACAGACCACCACTCAAATCACATCCACACAGACTGGTACTGTACAGACCACCACTCAAATCACATCCACACAGACTGGTACTGTACAGACCACCACTCAAATCACATCCACACAGACTGGTACTGTACAGACCACCACTCAAATCACATCCACACAGACTGGTACTGTACAGACCACCACTCAAATCACATCCACACAGACTGGTACTGTACAGACCACCACTCAAATCACATCCACACAGACTGGTACTGTACAGACCACCACTCAAATCAAATCCACACAGACTGGTACTGTACAGACCACCACTCAAATCACATCACATCCACACACAGACTGGTACTGTACAGACCACCACTCAAATCACATCCACACAGACTGGTACTGTACAGACCACCACTCAAATCAAATCCACACAGACTGGTACTGTACAGACCACCACTCAAATCACATCCACACACAGACTGGTACTGTACAGACCACCACTCAAATCACATCCACACAGACTGGTACTGTACAGACCACCACTCAAATCACATCCACACAGACTGGTACTGTACAGACCACCACTCAAATCACATCCACACAGACTGGTACTGTACAGACCACCACTCAAATCACATCCACACAGACTGGTACTGTACAGACCACCACTCAAATCAAATCCACACAGACTGGTACTGCACAGACCACCACTCAAATCACATCACATCCACACACAGACTGGTACTGTACAGACCACACTCAAATCACATCCACACAGACTGGTACTGTACAGACCACCACTCAAATCACATCCACACAGACTGGTACTGTACAGACCACCACTCAAATCACATCCACACAGACTGGTACTGTACAGACCACCACTCAAATCACATCCACACAGACTGGTACTGTACAGACCACCACTCAAATCACATCCACACAGACTGGTACTGTACAGACCACCACTCAAATCACATCCACACAGACTGGTACTGTACAGACCACCACTCAAATCACATCCCACACAGACTGGTACTGTACAGACCACCACTCAAATCAAATCCACACAGACTGGTACTGTACAGACCACCACTCAAATCAAATCCACACAGACTGGTACTGTACAGACCAACACTCAAATCACATCCACACAGACTGGTACTGTACAGACCACCACTCAAATCAAATCCACACAGACTGGTACTGTACAGACCACCACTCAAATCACATCACATCCACACACAGACTGGTACTGTACAGACCACCACTCAAATCACATCACACACAGACTGGTACTGTACAGACCACCACTCAAATCACATCCACACAGACTGGTCCTGTACAGACCACCGCTCAAATCACATCCACACAGACTGGTACTGTACAGACCACCGCTCAAATCACATCCACACAGACTGGTACTGTACAGACCACCACTCAAATCAAATCCACACAGACTGGTACTGTACAGACCACCACTCAAATCACATCACATCCACACAGACTGGTACTGTACAGACCAACACTCAAATCACATCCACACAGACTGGTACTGTACAGACCACCACTCAAATCACATCCACACAGACTGGTCCTGTACAGACCACCACTCAAATCACATCCACACAGACTGGTACTGTACAGACCACCACTCAAATCACATCCACGCAGACTGGTACTGTACAGACCACCACTCAAATCACATCCACACAGACTGGTACTGTACAGACCACCACTCAAATCACATCCACACAGACTGGTACTGTACAGACCACCACTCAAATCACATCCACACAGACTGGTACTGTACAGACCACCACTCAAATCACATCCACACAGACTGGTACTGTACAGACCACCACTCAAATCACATCCACACAGACTGGTACTGCACAGACCACCACTCAAATCACATCCACACAGACTGGTACTGTACAGACCACCACTCAAATCACATCCACACAGACTGGTACTGTACAGACCACCACTCAAATCAATCTCACACAGACTGGTACTGTACAGACCACCACTCAAATCAAATCCACACAGACTGGTACTGTACAGACCACCACTCAAATCACATCACACACAGACTGGTACTGTACAGACCACCACTCAAATCACATCCACACAGACTTGTACTGTACAGACCACCACTCAAATCACATCCACACAGACTGGTACTGCACAGACCACCACTCAAATCACATCCACACAGACTGGTACTGTACAGACCACCACTCAAATCACATCCACACAGACTGGTACTGTACAGACCACCACTCAAATCAAATCCACACAGACTGGTACTGTACAGACCACCACTCAAATCAAATCCACACAGACTGGTACTGTACAGACCACCACTCAAATCACATCCACACACAGACTGGTACTGTACAGACCACCACTCAAATCACATCCACACAGACTTGTACTGTAGAGACCACCACTCAAATCACATCCACACAGACTGGTACTGCACAGACCACCACACAAATCACATCCACACAGACTGGTACTGTACAGACCACCACTCAAATCAAATCCACACAGACTGGTACTGTACAGACCAACACTCAAATCACATCCACACAGACTGGTACTGTACAGACCACCACTCAAATCAAATCACATCCACACAGACTGGTACTGTACAGACCACCACTCAAATCAAATCACATCCACACAGAGACTGGTACTGTACAGACCACCACTCAAATCACATCCACACAGACTGGTACTGTACAGACCACCACTCAAATCAAATCCACACAGACTGGTACTGTACAGACCACCACTCAAATCACATCACATCCACACACAGACTGGTACTGTACAGACCACCACTCAAATCACATCCACACAGACTGGTACTGTACAGACCACCACTCAAATCACATCCACACAGACTGGTACTGTACAGACCACCACTCAAATCAAATCCACACAGACTGGTACTGTACAGACCAACACTCAAATCACATCCACACAGACTGGTACTGTACAGACCACCACTCAAATCAAATCCACACAGACTGGTACTGTACAGACCACCACTCAAATCACATCACATCCACACACAGACTGGTACTGTACAGACCAACACTCAAATCACATCCACACAGACTGGTACTGTACAGACCACCACTCAAATCACATCCACACAGACTGGTCCTGTACAGACCACCGCTCAAATCACATCCACGCAGACTGGTACTGTACAGACCACCACTCAAATCACATCCACACAGACTGGTACTGTACAGACCACCACTCAAATCAAATCCACACAGACTGGTACTGTACAGACCACCACTCAAATCACATCCACACAGACTGGTACTGTACAGACCACCACTCAAATCACATACAGACCCCACACAGACTGGTACTGTACAGACCACCACTCAAATCACATCCACACAGACTGGTACTGTACAGACCACCACTCAAATCAAATCCACACAGACTGGTACTGTACAGACCAACACTCAAATCACATCCACACAGACTGGTACTGTACAGACCACCACTCAAATCAAATCCACACAGACTGGTACTGTACAGACCACCACTCAAATCACATCACCTCCCCACGCAGATTGGCACTGTACAGACCAACACTCAAATCACATCCACACAGACTGGTACTGTACAGACCACCACTCAAATCACATCCACACAGACTGGTCCTGTACAGACCACCGCTCAAATCACATCCACACAGACTGGTACTGTACAGACCACCACTCAAATCAAATCCACACAGACTGGTACTGTACAGACCACCACTCAAATCACATCCACACAAACTGGTACTGTACAGACCACCACTCAAATCACATCCACACAGACTGGTACTGTACAGACCACCACTCAAATCACATCCACACAGACTGGTACTGTACAGACCACCACTCAAATCACATCCACACAGACTTGTACTGTACAGACCACCACTCAAATCACATCCACACAGACTGGTACTGCACAGACCACCACTCAAATCACATCCACACAGACTGGTACTGTACAGACAACCACTCAAATCACATCCACACAGACTGGTACTGTACAGACCACAACTCAAATCACATCCACACAGACTGGTACTGTACAGACCACCACTCAAATCACATCACATCCACACACAGACTGGTACTGTACAGACCACCACTCAAATCACATCCACACTGTACAGACCACCACTCAAATCACATCCACACAGACTGGTACTGTACAGACCACCACTCAAATCAAATCCACACAGACTGGTACTGTACAGACCACCACTCAAATCATCACATCCACACAGACTGGTACTGTACAGACCACCACTCAAATCACATCCACACAGACTGGTACTGTACAGACCACCACTCAAATCAAATCCACACAGACTGGTACTGTACAGACCACCACTCAAATCACATCCACACAGACTGGTACTGTACAGACCACCACTCAAATCACATCCACACAGACTGGTACTGTACAGACCACAACTCAAATCACATCCACACAGACTGGTACTGTACAGACCACCACTCAAAAATCACATCCCACACAGACTGGTACTGTACAGACCACCACTCAAATCACATCCACAGACTGGTACTGTACAGACCACCACTCAAATCACATCCACACAGACTGGTACTGTACATACCACCACTCAAATCAAATCCACACAGACTGGTACTGCACAGACCACCACTCAAATCACATCACATCCACACACAGACTGGTACTGTACAGACCACCACTCAAATCACATCCACACAGACTGGTACTGTACAGACCACCACTCAAATCAAATCCACACAGACTGGTACTGTACAGACCAACACTCAAATCACATCCACACAGACTGGTACTGTACAGACCACCACTCAAATCAAATCCACACAGACTGGTACTGTACAGACCACCACTCAAATCACATCACATCCACACACAGACTGGTACTGTACAGACCAACACTCAAATCACATCCACACAGACTGGTACTGTACAGACCACCACTCAAATCACATCCACACAGACTGGTCCTGTACAGACCACCACTCAAATCAC
Organism: Oncorhynchus keta; assembly: GCF_023373465.1. Classification (NCBI taxonomy): domain Eukaryota; kingdom Metazoa; phylum Chordata; class Actinopteri; order Salmoniformes; family Salmonidae; genus Oncorhynchus; species Oncorhynchus keta. The sequence continues at coordinate 103,948 of NW_026290836.1, forward strand.
ATCCACGCAGACTGGTACTGTACAGACCACCGCTCAAATCACATCCACGCAGACTGGTACTGTACAGACCACCACTCAAATCAAATCCACACAGACTGGTACTGTACAGACCACCACTCAAATCACATCCACACAGACTGGTACTGTACAGACCACCACTCAAATCACATCCACACAGAGTTGTACTGTACAGACCACCACTCAAATCACATCCACACAGACTGGTACTGCACAGACCACCACTCAAATCACATCCACACAGACTGGTACTGTACAGACCACCACTCAAATCACATCCACACAGACTGGTACTGTACAGACCACCACTCAAATCAATCTCACACAGACTGGTACTGTACAGACCACCACTCAAATCAAATCCACACAGACTGGTACTGTACAGACCACCACTCAAATCACATCCACACACAGACTGGTACTGTACAGACCACCACTCAAATCACATCCACACAGACTTGTACTGTACAGACCACCACTCAAATCACATCCACACAGACTGGTACTGTACAGACCACCACTCAAATCACATCCACACAGACTGGTACTGTACAGACCACCACTCAAATCACATCCACACAGACTGGTACTGTACAGACCACCACTCAAATCACATCCACACAGACTGGTACTGTACAGACCACCACTCAAATCAAATCCACACAGACTGGTACTGTACAGACCACCACTCAAATCAAATCCACACAGACTGGTACTGTACAGACCACCACTCAAATCACATCCACACACAGACTGGTACTGTACAGACCACCACTCAAATCACATCCACACAGACTTGTACTCTACAGACCACCACTCAAATCACATCCACACAGACTGGTACTGCACAGACCACCACACAAATCACATCCACACAGACTGGTACTGTACAGACCACCACTCAAATCACATCCACACAGACTGGTACTGTACAGACCAACACTCAAATCACATCACATCCACACACAGACTGGTACTGTACAGACCACCACTCAAATCACATCCACACAGACTGGTACTGTACAAACCACCACTCAAATCAAATCCACACAGACTGGTACTGTACAGACCACCACTCAAATCAAATCCACACAGACTGGTACTGTACAGACCAACACTCAAATCACATCCACACAGACTGGTACTGTACAGACCACCACTCAAATCAAATCCACACAGACTGGTACTGTACAGACCACCACTCAAATCACATCCACACAGACTGGTACTGTACAGACCACCACTCAAATCAAATCCACACAGACTGGTACTGTACAGACCACCACTCAAATCAAATCCACACAGACTGGTACTGTACAGACCACCACTCAAATCACATCCACACACAGACTGGTACTGTACAGACCACCACTCAAATCACATCCACACAGACTTGTACTGTACAGACCACCACTCAAATCACATCCACACAGACTGGTACTGCACAGACCACCACTCAAATCACATCCACACAGACTGGTACTGTACAGACCACTACTCAAATCACATCCACACAGACTGGTACTGTACAGACCACCACTCAAATCACATCCACACAGACTGGTACTGTACAGACCACCACTCAAATCAAATCCACACAGACTGGTACTGTACAGACCACCACTCAAATCAAATCCACACAGACTGGTACTGTACAGACCACCACTCAAATCACATCCACACACAGACTGGTACTGTACAGACCACCACTCAAATCACATCCACACAGACTTGTACTGTACAGACCACCACTCAAATCACATCCACACAGACTGGTACTGCACAGACCACCACACAAATCACATCACACAGACTGGTACTGTACAGACCACCACTCAAATCACATCCACAGACTGGTACTGTACAGACCAACACTCAAATCAAATCCACACAGACGGGTACTGTACAGACCACCACTCAAATCACATCACATCCACACACAGACTGGTACTGTACAGACCACCACTCAAATCACATCCACACAGACTGGTACTGTACAGACCACCACTCAAATCAAATCCACACAGACTGGTCCTGTACAGACCACCACTCAAATCACATCCACACAGACTGGTACTGTACAGACCACCGCTCAAATCACATCCACGCAGACTGGTACTGTGCAGACCACCACTCAAATCACATCCACACAGACTGGTACTGTACAGACCACCACTCAAATCAAATCCACACAGACTGGTACTGTACAGACCACCACTCAAATCACATCCACAAAGACTGGTACTGTACAGACCACCACTCAAATCACATCCACACAGACTTGTACTGTACAGACCACCACTCAAATCACATCCACACAGACTGGTACTGTACAGACCAACACTCAAATCACATCCACACACAGACTGGTACTGTACAGACCACCACTCAAATCACATCCACACAGACTTGTACTGTACAGACCACCACTCAAATCACATCCACACAGACTGGTACTGCACAGACCACCACTCAAATCACATCCACACAGACTGGTACTGTACAGACCACCACTCAAATCACATCCACACAGACTGGTACTGTACAGACCACCACTCAAATCACATCCACACAGACTGGTACTGTACAGACCACCACTCAAATCAAATCCACACAGACTGGTACTGTACAGACCACCACTCAAATCAAATCCACACAGACTGGTACTGTACAGACCACCACTCAAATCACATCCACACACAGACTGGTACTGTACAGACCACCACTCAAATCACATCCACACAGACTTGTACTGTACAGACCACCACTCAAATCACATCCACACAGACTGGTACTGCACAGACCACCACACAAATCACATCCACACAGACTGGTACTGTACAGACCACCACTCAAATCCATACAGACTGGTACTGTACAGACCACCACTCAAATTAAATCCACACAGACTGGTACTGCACAGACCACCACTCAAATCACATCACATCCACACACAGACTGGTCCTGTACAGACCACCACTCAAATCAAATCCACACAGACTGGTACTGTACAGACCAACACTCAAATCACATCCACACAGACTGGTACTGTACAGACCACCACTCAAATCAAATCCACACAGACTGGTACTGTACAGACCACCACTCAAATCACATCACATCCACACACAGACTGGTACTGTACAGACCAACACTCAAATCACATCCACACAGACTGGTACTGTACAGACCACCACTCAAATCACATCCACACAGACTGGTACTGTACAGACCACCACTCAAATCACATCCACACAGACTGGTACTGTACAGACCACCACTCAAATCACATCCACACAGACTGGTACTGTACAGACCACCACTCAAATCAAATCCACACAGACTGGTACTGTACAGACCACCACTCAAATCACATCCACACACAGACTGGTACTGTACAGACCACCACTCAAATCACATCCACACAGACTTGTACTGTACAGACCACCACTCAAATCACATCCACACAGACTGGTACTGCACAGACCACCACTCAAATCAAATCCACACAGACTGGTACTGTACAGACCACCACTCAAATCACATCCACACAGACTGGTACTGTACAGACCACCACTCAAATCACATCCACACAGACTTGTACTGTACAGACCACCACTCAAATCACATCCACACAGACTGGTACTGTACAGACCAACACTCAAATCACATCCACACAGACTGGTACTGTACAGACCACCACTCAAATCAAATCCACACAGACTGGTACTGTACAGACCACCACTCAAATCACATCACATCCACACACAGACTGGTACTGTACAGACCAACACTCAAATCACATCCACACAGACTGGTACTGTACAGACCACCACTCAAATCACATCCACACAGACTGGTCCTGTACAGACCACCACTCAAATCACATCCACACAGACTAGTACTGTACAGACCACCGCTCAAATCACATCCACGCAGACTGGTACTGTACAGACCACCACTCAAATCAAATCCACACAGACTGGTACTGTACAGACCACCACTCAAATCACATCCACACAGACTGGTACTGTACAGACCACCACTCAAATCACATCCACACAGACTTGTACTGTACAGACCACCACTCAAATCACATCCACACAGACTGGTACTGCACAGACCACCACTCAAATCACATCCACACAGACTGGTACTGTACAGACCACCACTCAAATCACATCCACACAGACTGGTACTGTACAGACCACCACTCAAATCAATCTCACACAGACTGGTACTGTACAGACCACCACTCAAATCAAATCCACACAGACTGGTACTGTACAGACCACCACTCAAATCACATCCACACACAGACTGGTACTGTACAGACCACCACTCAAATCACATCCACACAGACTGGTACTGTACAGACCACCACTCAAATCACATCCACACAGACTGGTACTGCACAGACCACCACACAAATCACATCCACACAGACTGGTACTGTACAGACCACCACTCAAATCACATCCACACAGACTGGTACTGTACAGACCACCACTCAAATCAAATCCACACAGACTGGTACAGCACAGACCACCACTCAAATCACATCACATCCACACACAGACTGGTACTGTACAGACCACCACTCAAATCACATCCACACAGACTGGTACTGTACAGACCACCACTCAAATCAAATCCACACAGACTGGTACTGTACAGACCAACACTCAAATCAAATCCACACAGACTGGTACTGTACAGACCACCACTCAAATCACATCACATCCACACACAGACTGGTACTGTACAGACCAACACTCAAATCACATCCACACAGACTGGTCCTGTACAGACCACCACTCAAATCACATCCACACAGACTGGTACTGTACAGACCAACACTCAAATCAAATCCACACAGACTGGTACTGTACAGACCACCACTCAAATCACATCACATCCACACACAGACTGGTACTGTACAGACCAACACTCAAATCACATCCACACAGACTGGTCCTGTACAGACCACCACTCAAATCACATCCACACAGACTGGTACTGTACAGACCACCGCTCAAATCACATCCACGCAGACTGGTACTGTGCAGACCACCACTCAAATCACATCCACACAGACTGGTCCTGTACAGACCACCACTCAAATCACATCCACACAGACTGGTACTGTACAGACCACCACTCAAATCACATCCACGCAGACTGGTACTGTACAGACCACCACTCAAATCAAATCCACACAGACTGGTACTGTACAGACCACCACTCAAATCACATCCACACAGACTGGTACTGTACAGACCACCACTCAAATCACATCCACACAGACTTTTACTGTACAGACCACCACTCAAATCACATCCACACAGACTGGTACTGCACAGACCACCACTCAAATCACATCCACACAGACTGGTACTGTACAGACCACCACTCAAATCACATCCACACAGACTGGTACTGTACAGACCACCACTCAAATCAATCTCACACAGACTGGTACTGTACAGACCACCACTCAAATCAAATCCACACAGACTGGTACTGTACAGACCACCACTCAAATCACATCCACACACAGACTGGTACTGTACAGACCACCACTCAAATCACATCCACACAGACTTGTACTGTACAGACCACCACTCACATCACATCCACACAGACTGGTACTGTACAGACCACCACTCAAATCACATCCACACAGACTGGTACTGTACAGACCACCACTCAAATCACATCCACACAGACTGGTACTGTACAGACCACCACTCAAATCACATCCACACAGACTGGTACTGTACAGACCACCACTCAAATCAAATCCACACAGACTGGTACTGCACAGACCACCACTCAAATCACATCACATCCACACACAGACTGGTACTGTACAGACCACCACTCAAATCACATCCACACAGACTGGTACTGTACAGACCACCACTAAAATCAAATCCACACAGACTGGTACTGTACAGACCAACACTCAAATCACATCCACACAGACTGGTACTGTACAGACCACCACTCAAATCACATCACATCCACACACAGACTGGTACTGTACAGACCAACACTCAAATCACATCCACACAGACTGGTCCTGTACAGACCACCACTCAAATCACATCCACACAGACTGGTACTGTACAGACCAACACTCAAATCAAATCCACACAGACTGGTACTGTACAGACCACCACTCAAATCACATCACATCCACACACAGACTGGTACTGTACAGACCAACACTCAAATCAAATCCACACAGACTGGTACTGTACAGACCACCACTCAAATCACATCCACACACAGACTGGTACTGTACAGACCACCACTCAAATCACATCCACACAGACTTGTACTGTACAGACCACCACTCAAATCACATCCACACAGACTGGTACTGCACAGACCACCACTCAAATCACATCCACACAGACTGGTACTGTACAGACCACCACTCAAATCACATCCACACAGACTGGTACTGTACAGACCACCACTCAAATCACATCCACACAGACTGGTACTGCACAGACCACCACACAAATCACATCCACACAGACTGGTACTGTACAGACCACCACTCAAATCACATCCACACAGACTGGTACTGTACAGACCACCACTCAAATCAAATCCACACAGACTGGTACTGCACAGACCACCACTCAAATCACATCACATCCACACACAGACTGGTACTGTACAGACCACCACTCAAATCACATCCACACAGACTGGTACTGTACAGACCACCACTCAAATCAAATCCACACAGACTGGTACTGTACAGACCAACACTCAAATCAAATCCACACAGACTGGTACTGTACAGACCACCACTCAAATCACATCACATCCACACACAGACTGGTACTGTACAGACCAACACTCAAATCACATCCACACAGACTGGTCCTGTACAGACCACCACTCAAATCACATCCACACAGACTGGTACTGTACAGACCACCACTCAAATCAAATCCACACAGACTGGTACTGTACAGACCAACACTCAAATCAAATCCACACAGACTGGTACTGTACAGACCACCACTCAAATCACATCACATCCACACACAGACTGGTACTGTACAGACCAACACTCAAATCACATCCACACAGACTGGTCCTGTACAGACCACCACTCAAATCACATCCACACAGACTGGTACTGTACAGACCAACACTCAAATCAAATCCACACAGACTGGTACTGTACAGACCACCACTCAAATCACATCACATCCACACACAGACTGGTACTGTACAGACCAACACTCAAATCACATCCACACAGACTGGTCCTGTACAGACCACCACTCAAATCACATCCACACAGACTGGTACTGTACAGACCACCACTCAAATCACATCCATGCAGACTGGTACTGTACAGACCACCACTCAAATCACATCCACACAGACTGGTACTGTACAGACCACCACTCAAATCACATCCACACAGACTGGTACTGTACAGACCACCACTCAAATCACATCCACACAGACTGGTACTGTACAGACCACCACTCAAATCACATCCACACAGACTGGTACTGTACAGACCACCACTCAAATCACATCCACACAGACTGGTACTGTACAGACCACCACTCAAATCACATCCACACAGACTGGTACTGTACAGACCACCACTCAAATCACATCCACACAGACTGGTACTGTACAGACCACCACTCAAATCACATCCACACAGACTGGTACTGCACAGACCACCACTCAAATCACATCCACACAGACTGGTACTGTACAGACCACCACTCAAATCACATCCACACAGACTGGTACTGTACAGACCACCACTCAAATCACATCCACACAGACTGGTACTGTACAGACCACCACAAATCAAATCACATCCACACACAGACTGGTACTGTACAGACCACCACTCAAATCAAATCCACACAGACTGGTACTGTACAGACCACCACTCAAATCAAATCCACACAGACTGGTACTGTACAGACCACTCAAATCACATCCACACACAGACTGGTACTGTACAGACCACCACTCAAATCACACCCACACAGACTTGTATACAGACCACCACTCAAATCACATCCACACAGACTGGTACTGTACAGACCACCACTCAAATCACATCCACACAGACTGGTACTGTACAGACCACCACTCAAATCACATCCACACAGACTGGTACTGTACAGACCAACACTCAAATCATCACATCCACACAGACTGGACTGTACAGACCACCACTCAAATCAGACATCACATCCCACAGACTGGTACTGTACAGACCAACACTCAAATCACATCCACACAGACTGGTACTGTACAGACCACCACTCAAATCAAATCCACACAGACTGGTACTGTACAGACCAACACTCAAATCACATCCACACAGACTGGTACTGTACAGACCACCACTCAAATCACATCACAAATCCATCCACACAGACTGGTACTGTACAGACCACCACTCAAATCACATCCACACAGACTGGTCCTGTACAGACCACCACTCAAATCACATCCACACAGACTGGTACTGTACAGACCACCACTCAAATCACATCCACACAGACTGGTACTGTGCAGACCACCACTCAAATCACATCCACACAGACTGGTACTGTACAGACCACCACTCAAATCACATCCACACAGACTGGTACTGTACAGACCACCACTCAAATCACATCCACACAGACTGGTACTGTACAGACCACCACTCAAATCACATCCACACAGACTGGTACTGTACAGACCACCACTCAAATCACATCCACACAGACTGGTACTGTACAGACCAACACTCAAATCACATCCACACAGACTGGTACTGTACAGACCACCACTCAAATCAAATCCACACAGACTGGTACTGTACAGACCACCACTCAAATCACATCACATCCACACACAGACTGGTACTGTACAGACCAACACTCAAATCACATCCACACAGACTGGTACTGTACAGACCACCACTCAAATCACATCCACACAGACTGGTCCTGTACAGACCACCACTCAAATCACATCCACACAGACTGGTACTGTACAGACCACCACTCAAATCACATCCACACAGACTGGTACTGTACAGACCACCACTCAAATCAAATCCACACAGACTGGTACTGTACAGACCACCACTCAAATCACATCCACACAGACTGGTACTGTACAGACCACAACTCAAATCACATCCACACAGACTTGTACTGTACAGACCACCACTCAAATCACATCCACACAGACTGGTACTGCACAGACCACCACTCAAATCACATCCACACAGAGTGGTACTGTACAGACCACCACTCAAATCACATCCACACAGACTGGTACTGTACAGACCACCACTCAAATCAATCTCACACAGACTGGTACTGTACAGACCACCACTCAAATCAAATCCACACAGACTGGTACTGTACAGACCACCACTCAAATCACATCACACACAGACTGGTACTGTACAGACCACCACTCAAATCACATCCACACAGACTTGTACTGTACAGACCACCACTCAAATCACATCCACACAGACTGGTACTGCACAGACCACCACTCAAATCACATCCACACAGACTGGTACTGTACAGACCACCACTCAAATCACATCCACACAGACTGGTACTGTACAGACCACCACTCAAATCACATCCACACAGACTGGTACTGTACAGACCACCACTCAAATCAAATCCACACAGACTGGTACTGTACAGACCACCACTCCAAATCAAATCCACACAGACTGGTACTGTACAGACCACCACTCAAATCACATCCACACACAGACTGGTACTGTACAGACCACCACTCAAATCACATCCACACAGACTTGTACTGTACAGACCACCACTCAAATCACATCCACACAGACTGGTACTGCACAGACCACCACACAAATCACATCCACACAGACTGGTACTGTACAGACCACCACTCAAATCACATCCACACAGACTGGTACTGTACAGACCACCACTCAAATCAAACCACACAGACTGGTACTGCACAGACCACCACTCAAATCACATCACATCCACACACAGACTGGTACTGTACAGACCACCACTCAAATCACATCCACACAGACTGGTACTGTACAGACCACCACTCAAATCAAATCCACACAGACTGGTACTGTACAGACCAACACTCAAATCACATCCACAAAGACTGGTACTGTACAGACCACCACTCAAATCAAATCCACACAGACTGGTACTGTACAGACCACCACTCAAATCACATCACATCCACACACAGACTGGTACTGTACAGACCAACACTCAAATCACATCCACACAGACTGGTACTGTACAGACCACCACTCAAATCACATCCACACAGACTGGTCCTGTACAGACCACCACTCAATTCACATCCACACAGACTGGTACTGTACAGACCACCGCTCAAATCACATCCACGCAGACTGGTACTGTGCAGACCACCACTCAAATCACATCCACACAGACTGGTACTGTACAGACCACCACTCAAATCAAATCACACAGACTGGTACTGTACAGACCACCACTCAAATCACATCCACACAGACTGGTACTGTACAGACCACCACTCAAATCACATCCACACAGACTTGTACTGTACAGACCACCACTCAAATCACATCCACACAGACTGGTACTGCACAGACCACCCTCAAATCACATCACATCCACACAGACTGATACTGTACAGACCACCACTCAAATCACATCCACACAGACTGGTACTGTACAGACCACCACTCAAATCAAATCACATCCACACAGACTGGTACTGTACAGACCACCACTCAAATCATCCACAGACTGGTACTGTACAGACCACCACTCAAATCAAATCCACACAGACTGGTACTGTACAGACCACCACTCAAATCACATCCACACAAACTGGTACTGTACAGACCACCACTCAAATCACATCACATCCCACACACAGACTGGTACTGCACAGACCACCACTCAAATCACATCCACACTGTACAGACCACCACTCAAATCACATCCACAGACTGGTACTGTACAGACCACCACTCAAATCACATCCACACAGACTGGTACTGTACAGACCACCACTAATCAAATCCCTCACTGGTGCTGTATAGACCACCACTCAAATCACATCCACACAGACTGGTACTGTACAGACCACCACTCAAATCACATCCACACAGACTTGTACTGTACAGACCACCACTCAAATCACATCCACACAGACTGGTACTGTACAGACCACCACTCAAATCACATCCACACAGACTGGTACTGTACAGACCACCACTCAAATCACATCCACACAGACTGGTACTGTACAGACCACCACTCAAATCACATCCACACAGACTGGTACTGTACAGACCACCACTCAAATCACATCCACACAGACTGGTACTGTACAGACAACCACTCAAATCACATCCACACAGACTGGTACTGTACAGACCACCACTCAAATCACATCCACACAGACTGGTACTGTACAGACCACCACTCAAATCACATCCACACAGACTAGTACTGTACAGACCACCACTCAAATCACATCCACACAGACTTGTACTGTACAGACCACCACTCAAATCACATCCACACAGACTGGTACTGTACAGACCAACACTCAAATCACATCCACACAGACTGGTACTGTACAGACCACCACTCAAATCAAATCCACACAGACTGGTACTGTACAGACCACCACTCAAATCACATCATCCACACACAGACTGGTACTGTACAGACCAACACTCAAATCACATCCACACAGACTGGTACTGTACAGACCACCACTCAAATCACATCCCACAGACTGGTCCTGTACAGACCACCACTCAAATCACATCCACACAGACTGGTACTGTACAGACCACCGCTCAAATCACATCCACGAAGACTGGTACTGTACAGACCACCACTCAAATCAAATCCACACAGACTGGTACTGTACAGACCACCACTCAAATCACATCCCACAGACTGGTACTGTACAGACCACCACTCAAATCACATCCACACAGACTTGTACTGTACAGACCACCACTCAAATCACATCCACACAGACTGGTACTGCACAGACCACCACTCAAATCACATCCACACAGAGTGGTACTGTACAGACCACCACTCAAATCACATCCACACAGACTGGTACTGTACAGACCACCACTCAAATCAATCTCACACAGACTGGTACTGTACAGACCACCACTCAAATCAAATCCACACAGACTGGTACTGTACAGACCACCACTCAAATCACATCCACACACAGACTGGTACTGTACAGACCACCACTCAAATCACATCCACACAGACTTGTACTGTACAGACCACCACTCAAATCACATCCACACAGACTGGTACTGCACAGACCACCACTCAAATCACATCCACACAGACTGGTACTGTACAGACCACCACTCAAATCACATCACACAGACTGTGGTACTGTACAGACCACCACTCAAATCACATCCACACAGATTGGTACTGTACAGACCACCACTCCAAATCAAATCCCACAGACTGGTACTGTACAGACCACCACTCAAATCAAATCACACAGACTGGTACTGTACAGACCACCACTCAAATCACATCCACACACAGACTGGTACTGTACAGACCACCACTCAAATCACATCACACAGACTTGTACTGTACAGACCACCACTCAAATCACATCCACACAGACTGGTACTGCACAGACCACCACACAAATCACA
>NW_026290837.1:0-85000 GCF_023373465.1 Oncorhynchus keta
AGTCTGTACTTCTCATTACTAATCATGGTCAAATAGTTTGCCACGGTGTAATGTCAATTTAGGGCCAGATAGCACTGCGCTTTGCTTTGTGCTTGTGTTCCTAATAAGTTATGTCGTTTTGTTTTGACTGTGTTGTAATTTGTTTATTCTGATTGATTGGATGTTCTGGTCCTGGGGTTCCTGTGTGTTAGTAGAACAGGTTTTGTGAACTCAGCCCCAGGACCAGCTGGATGAGGGGACTGAGGCTTCAGTGTTAGTAGAACAGGTTAGTGAACTCAGCCCCAGGACCAGCTGGATGAGGGGACTGAGGCTTCAGTGTGTTAGTAGAACAGGTTAGTGAACTCAGCCCCAGGACCAGCTGGATGAGAGGACTGAGGCTTCAGTGTGTTAGTAGAACAGGTTAGTGAACTCAGGACCAGCTGGATGAGGGACTGAGGCTTTAGTGTGTTAGTAGAACAGGTTAGTGAACTCAGCCCCAGGACCAGCTGGATGAGGGGACTGAGGCTTCAGTGTGTTAGTAGAACAGGTTTGTGAACTCAGCCCCAGGACCAGATGGATGAGGGGACAGGCTTCAGTGTGTTTTGTAGAACAGGTTAGTGAACTCAGGACCAGCTGGATAAGGGGACTGAGGCTTCAGTGTGTTAGTAGAACAGGTTAGTGAACTCAGACCCAGGACCAGCTGGATAAGGGGACTGAGGCTTCAGTGTGTTAGTAGAACAGGTTAGTGAACTCAGGACCAGGACCAGCTGGATGAGGGGACTGAGGCTTCAGTGTGTTAGTAGAACAGGTTAGTGAACTCAGGACCAGCTGGATGAGGGGACTGAGGCTTCAGTGTGTTAGTAGAACAGGTTAGTGAACTCAGGACCAGCTGGATGAGGGGACTGAGGCTTCAGTGTGTTAGTAGAACAGGTTAGTGAACTCAGCCCCAGGACCAGCTGGATGAGGGGACTGAGGCTTCAGTGTGTTAGTAGAACAGGTTAGTGAACTCAGCCCCAGGACCAGCTGGATAAGGGGACTGAGGCTTCAGTGTGTTAGTAGAACAGGTTAGTGAACTCAGCCCCAGGACCAGCTGGATGAGGGGACTGAGGCTTCAGTGTGTTAGTAGAACAGGTTAGTGAACTCAGCCCCAGGACCAGCTGGATGAGGGGACTGAGGCTTCAGTGTGTTAGTAGAACAGGTTAGTGAACTCAGGACCAGCTGGATGAGGGACTGAGGCTTCAGTGTGTTAGTAGAACAGGTTAGTGAACTCAGGACCAGCTGGAGGGGACTGAGGCTTCAGTGTGTTAGTAGAACAGGTTAGTGAACTCAGGACCAGGACCAGCTGGATGAGGGGACTGAGGCTTCAGTGTGTTAGTAGAACAGGTTAGTGAACTCAGCCCCAGGACCAGCTGGATGAGGGGACTGAGGCTTCAGTGTGTTAGTAGAACAGGTTAGTGAACTCAGGACCAGGACCAGCTGGATGAGGACTGAGGCTTCAGTGTGTTAGTAGAACAGGTTAGTGAACTCAGGACCAGCTGGATGAGGGGACTGAGGCTTCAGTGTGTTAGTAGAACAGGTTAGTGAACTCCCAGGACCAGCTGGATGAGGGGACTGAGGCTTCAGTGTGTTAGTAGAACAGGTTAGTGAACTCAGACCCAGGACCAGCTGGATGAGGGGACTGAGGCTTCAGTGTGTTAGTAGAACAGGTTAGTGAACTCAGCCCCAGGACCAGCTGGATGAGGGGACTGAGGCTTCAGTGTGTTAGTAGAACAGGTTAGTGAACTCAGGACCAGCTGGATGAGGGGACTGAGGCTTCAGTGTGTTAGTAGAACAGGTTAGTGAACTCAGGACCAGCTGGATGAGGGGACTGAGGCTTCAGTGTGTTAGTAGAACAGGATTTTAGTGAACCCAGGACCAGCTGGATGAGGACTGAGGCTTCAGTGTGTTAGTAGAACAGGTTAGTGAACTCAGCCCCAGGACCAGCTGGATGAGGGGACTGAGGCTTCAGTGTGTTAGTAGAACAGGTTAGTGAACTCAGCCCCAGGACCAGCTGGATGAGAGGACTGAGGCTTCAGTGTGTTAGTAGAACAGGTTAGTGAACTCAGGACCAGCTGGATGAGGGACTGAGGCTTCAGTGTGTTAGTAGAACAGGTTAGTGAACTCAGCCCCAGGACCAGCTGGATGAGGGGACTGAGGCTTCAGTGTGTTAGTAGAACAGGTTAGTGAACTCAGCCCCAGGACCAGCTGGATGAGGACTGAGGCTTCAGTGTGTTAGTAGAACAGGTTAGTGAACTCAGCCCCAGGACCAGCTGGATGAGGGACTGAGGCTTCAGTGTGTTAGTAGAACAGGTTAGTGAACTCAGCCCCAGGACCAGCTGGATGAGGGGACTGAGGCTTCAGTGTGTTAGTAGAACAGGTTAGTGAACTCAGCCCCAGGACCAGCTGGATGAGGGACTGAGGCTTCAGTGTGTTAGTAGAACAGGTTAGTGAACTCAGGACCAGCTGGATGAGGGGACTGAGGCTTCAGTGTGTTAGTAGAACAGGTTAGTGAACTCAGAGGACCAGCTGGATGAGGGACTGAGGCTTCAGTGTGTTAGTAGAACAGGTTAGTGAACTCAGCCCCAGGACCAGCTGGATGAGGGGACTGAGGCTTCAGTGTGTTAGTAGAACAGGTTAGTGAACAGGACCAGGACCAGCTGGATGAGGGGACTGAGGCTTCAGTGTGTTAGTAGAACAGGTTAGTGAACTCAGCCCCAGGACCAGCTGGATGAGGGACTGAGGCTTCAGTGTGTTAGTAGAACAGGTTAGTGAACTCAGGACCAGCTGGATGAGGGACTGAGGCTTCAGTGTGTTAGTAGAACAGGTTAGTGAACTCAGCCCCAGGACCAGCTGGATGAGGGGACTGAGGCTTCAGTGTGTTAGTAGAACAGGTTAGTGAACTCAGCCCCAGGACCAGCTGGATGAGGGACTGAGGCTTCAGTGTGTTAGTAGAACAGGTTAGTGAACTCAGCCCCAGGACCAGCTGGATGAGGGACTGAGGCTTCAGTGTTAGTAGAACAGGTTAGTGAACTCAGCCCCAGGACCAGCTGGATGAGGGACTGAGGCTTCAGTGTGTTAGTAGAACAGGTTAGTGAACTCAGGACCAGCTGGATGAGGGGACTGAGGCTTCAGTGTGTTAGTAGAACAGGTTAGTGAACTCAGCCCCAGGACCAGCTGGATGAGGGACTGAGGCTTCAGTGTGTTAGTAGAACAGGTTAGTGAACAGCCCCAGGACCAGCTGGATGAGGGGACTGAGGCTTCAGTGTGTTAGTAGAACAGGTTAGTGAACTCAGCCCCAGGACCAGCTGGATGAGGGGACTGAGGCTTCAGTGTGTTAGTAGAACAGGTTAGTGAACTCAGCCCCAGGACCAGCTGGATGAGGACTGAGGCTTCAGTGTGTTAGTAGAACAGGTTAGTGAACAGCCCCAGGACCAGCTGGATGAGGGGACTGAGGCTTCAGTGTGTTAGTAGAACAGGTTAGTGAACTCAGCCCCAGGACCAGCTGGATGAGGGGACTGAGGCTTCAGTGTGTTAGTAGAACAGGTTAGTGAACTCAGCCCCAGGACCAGCTGGATGAGGGGACTGAGGCTTCAGTGTGTTAGTAGAACAGGTTAGTGAACTCAGCCCCAGGACCAGCTGGATGAGGGACTGAGGCTTCAGTGTGTTAGTAGAACAGGTTAGTGAACTCAGCCCCAGGACCAGCTGGATGAGGGACTGAGGCTTCAGTGTGTTAGTAGAACAGGTTAGTGAACTCAGCCCCAGGACCAGCTGGATGAGGGGACTGAGGCTTCAGTGTGTTAGTAGAACAGGTTAGTGAACTCAGCCCCAGGACCAGCTGGATGAGGGGACTGAGGCTTCAGTGTGTTAGTAGAACAGGTTAGTGAACTCAGGAGCCCCAGGACCAGCTGGATGAGGACTGAGGCTTCAGTGTGTTAGTAGAACAGGTTAGTGAACTCAGCCCCAGGACCAGCTGGATGAGGGGACTGAGGCTTCAGTGTGTTAGTAGAACAGGTTAGTGAACTCAACCCCAGGACCAGCTGGATGAGGGGACTGAGGCTTCAGTGTGTTAGTAGAACAGGTTAGTGAACTCAGCCCCAGGACCAGCTGGATGAGGGACTGAGGCTTCAGTGTGTTAGTAGAACAGGTTAGTGAACTCCAGCCCCAGGACCAGCTGGATGAGGGGACTGAGGCTTCAGTGTGTTAGTAGAACAGGTTAGTGAACTCAGCCCCAGGACCAGCTGGATGAGGGGACTGAGGCTTCAGTGTGTTAGTAGAACAGGTTAGTGAACTCAGCCCCAGGACCAGCTGGATGAGGGACTGAGGCTTCAGTGTGTTAGTAGAACAGGTTAGTGAACTCAGCCCCAGGACCAGCTGGATGAGGGGACTGAGGCTTCAGTGTGTTAGTAGAACAGGTTAGTGAACTCAGCCCCAGGACCAGCTGGATGAGGGACTGAGGCTTCAGTGTGTTAGTAGAACAGGTTAGTGAACTCAGCCCCAGGACCAGCTGGATGAGGGGACTGAGGCTTCAGTGTGTTAGTAGAACAGGTTAGTGAACTCAGCCCCAGGACCAGCTGGATGAGGGGACTGAGGCTTCAGTGTTAGTAGAACAGGTTAGTGAACTCAGCCCCAGGACCAGCTGGATGAGGGGACTGAGGCTTCAGTGTGTTAGTAGAACAGGTTAGTGAACTCAGCCCCAGGACCAGCTGGATGAGGGGACTGAGGCTTCAGTGTGTTAGTAGAACAGGTTAGTGAACTCAGCCCCAGGACCAGCTGGATGAGGGACTGAGGCTTCAGTGTGTTAGTAGAACAGGTTAGTGAACTCAGCCCCAGGACCAGCTGGATGAGGGGACTGAGGCTTCAGTGTGTTAGTAGAACAGGTTAGTGAACTCAGCCCCAGGACCAGCTGGATGAGGGACTGAGGCTTCAGTGTGTTAGTAGAACAGGTTAGTGAACTCAGCCCCAGGACCAGCTGGATGAGGGGACTGAGGCTTCAGTGTGTTAGTAGAACAGGTTAGTGAACTCAGCCCCAGGACCAGCTGGATGAGGGGACTGAGGCTTCAGTGTGTTAGTAGAACAGGTTAGTGAACTCAGCCCCAGGACCAGCTGGATGAGGGGACTGAGGCTTCAGTGTGTTAGTAGAACAGGTTAGTGAACTCAGGACCAGCTGGATGAGGGGACTGAGGCTTCAGTGTGTTAGTAGAACAGGTTAGTGAACTCAGGACCAGGACCAGCTGGATGAGGGACTGAGGCTTCAGTGTGTTAGTAGAACAGGTTAGTGAACTCAGGACCAGCTGGATGAGGACTGAGGCTTCAGTGTGTTAGTAGAACAGGTTAGTGAACTCAGGACCAGCTGGATGAGGGGACTGAGTCTTCAGTGTGTTAGTAGAACAGGTTAGTGAACTCAGCCCCAGGACCAGCTGGATGAGGGGACTGAGGCTTCAGTGTGTTAGTAGAACAGGTTAGTGAACTCAGCCCCAGGACCAGCTGGATGAGGGGACTGAGGCTTCAGTGTGTTAGTAGAACAGGTTAGTGAACTCAGGACCCAGGACCAGCTGGATGGGGACTGAGGCTTCAGTGTGTTAGTAGAACAGGTTAGTGAACTCAGCCCCAGGACCAGCTGGATGAGAGGACTGAGGCTTCAGTATGTTAGTAGAACAGGTTAGTGAACTCAGCCCCAGGACCAGCTGGATGAGGGACTGAGGCTTCAGTGTGTTAGTAGAACAGGTTTGTGAACTCAGCCCCAGGACCAGCTGGATGAGGGGACTGAGGCTTTAGTATGTTAGTAGAACAGGTTTGTGAACTCAGCCCCAGGACCAGCTGGATGAGGGGACTGAGGCTTCAGTGTGTTTTGTAGAACAGGTTAGTGAACTCAGGACCAGCTGGATGAGGGGACTGAGGCTTCAGTGTGTTAGTAGAACAGGTTAGTGAACTCAGGACCAGCTGGATAAGGGGACTGAGGCTTCAGTGTGTTAGTAGAACAGGTTAGTGAACTCAGGACCAGCTGGATGGGGACTGAGGCTTCAGTGTGTTAGTAGAACAGGTTAGTGAACTCAGGACCAGGACCAGCTGGATGAGGGGACTGAGGCTTCAGTGTGTTAGTAGAACAGGTTAGTGAACTCAGCCCCAGGACCAGCTGGATGAGGGGACTGAGGCTTCAGTGTGTTAGTAGAACAGGTTAGTGAACTCAGGACCAGCTGGATGAGGGGACTGAGGCTTCAGTGTGTTAGTAGAACAGGTTAGTGAACTCAGGACCAGGACCAGCTGGATGAGGGGACTGAGGCTTCAGTGTGTTAGTAGAACAGGTTAGTGAACTCAGGACCAGCTGGATAAGGGGACTGAGGCTTCAGTGTGTTAGTAGAACAGGTTAGTGAACTCAGCCCCAGGACCAGTTGGATGAGGGGACTGAGGCTTCAGTGTGTTAGTAGAACAGGTTAGTGAACTCAGGACCAGCTGGATAAGGGGACTGAGGCTTCAGTGTGTTAGTAGAACAGGTTAGTGAACTCAGGACCAGGACCAGCTGGATGAGGGGACTGAGGCTTCAGTGTGTTAGTAGAACAGGTTAGTGAACTCAGCCCCAGGACCAGCTGGATGAGGGGACTGAGGCTTCAGTGCGTAGTAGAACAGGTAGAACCAGGTTAGTGAACTCAGGACCAGCTGGATAAGGGGACTGAGGCTTCAGTGTGTTAGTAGAACAGGTTAGTGAACTCAGGACCAGCTGGATGAGGGGACTGAGGCTTCAGTGTGTTAGTAGAACAGGTTAGTGAACTCAGGACCAGCTGGATGAGGGACTGAGGCTTCAGTGTGTTAGTAGAACAGGTTAGTGAACTCAGGACCAGCTGGATGAGGTGACTGAGGCTTCAGTGTGTTAGTAGAACAGGTTAGTGAACTCAGCCCCAGGTCCAGCTGGATGAGGGGACTTTGCTCAGCTCTTGGCAGTGCAGGGTTTGGGAATGATATTTGAGATGTTTTTATTATCCGTGGATATCGGCCTAATTCTGCCCTGACCGCAGGGTTTCAATTGGGTGAAATCTTGTTTTGTAAGTGGACCCCAAACCTCACTGCCATAATGTGGACCCCAAACCTACCTGCCATAATGTGGACCCCAAACCTCACTGCCATAATGTGGACCCCAAACCTCACTGCCATAATGTGGACCCCAAACCTCACTGCCATAAAGTGGACCCCAAACCTCACTGCCATAATGTGGACCCCAAACCTCACTGCCATAATGTGGACCCCAAACCTAACTGCCATAATGTGGACCCCAAACCTCACTGCCATAATGTGGACCCCAAACCTCACTGCCATAATGTGGACCCCAAACCTCACTGCCATAATGTGGACCCCAAACCTCACTGCCATAATGTGGACCCCAAACCTCACTGCCATAATGTGGACCCCAAACCTCACTGCCATAAAGTGGACGCCAAACCTCACTGCCATAATGTGGACGCCAAACCTCACTGCCATAATGTGGACCCCAAACCTCACTGCCATAATGTGGACCCCAAACCTCACTGCCATAATGTGGACCCCAAACCTCACTGCCATAATGTGGACCCCAAACCTCACTGCCATAATGTGGACCCCAAACCTCACTGCCATAATGTGGACCCCAAACCTCACTGCCATAATGTGGACCCCAAACCTCACTGCCATAATGTGGACCCCAAACCTCACTGCCATAATGTGGACCCCAAACCTCACTGCCATAATGTGGACCCCAAACCTCACTGCCATAATGTGGACCCCAAACCTCACTGCCATAATGTGGACCCCAAACCTCACTGCCATAATGTGGACCCCAAACCTCACTGCCATAATGTGGACCCCAAACCTCACTGCCATAATGTGGACCCCAAACCTCACTGCCATAATGTGGACCCCAAACCTCACTGCCATAATGTGGACCCCAAACCTCACTGCCATAATGTGGACCCCAAACCTCACTGCCATAATGTGGACCCCAAACCTCACTGCCATAATGTGGACCCCAAACCTCACTGCCATAATGTGGACCCCAAACCTCACTGCCATAATGTGGACCCCAAACCTCGCTGCCATAATGTGGACCCCAAACTCGCTGCCATAATGTGGACCCCAAACCTCGCTGCCATAATGTGGACCCCAAACCTCGCTGCCATAATGTGGACCCCAAACCTCGCTGCCATAATGTGGACCCCAAACCTCGCTGCCATAATGTGGACCCCAAACCTCGCTGCCATAATGTGGACCCCAAACCTCGCTGCCATAATGTGCAATTGGTTCAATAACGCATTAATTTAGTTTTAGCCAAATTGTAAAAGGTATTTCAATTCTAATGTGTTTTTTTTTAAATGGCTTAGAATGGCCTGTGTGCTTTCTTTCTCTGTTCATTCACTGCCTCATTAAGGTGACCAGTTAGAATACATGAGTTTATCTCAATTCACTTCACTTTATTGGCCTGATGTAACAATGTACATATTGCCAAAGCTGGCTGGCTGTATGTATGTTGTAACTGGTCTCTCTCTGTGTGTGTAGATGCAGTGTGAGCCCCAGGGGTACCGGCCCATGCACCACCAGGACTTTAAAGAGGACCTGAGGAAGTTCAGACTGAAGAGCAGTACCTGGGCCGGAGAGCGCAGCAAGAGAGACCAGTACAGCAGACTGAAGAAGCTGTAACCCCCTGTAACCCTACTGCCCCCTTTAACTCTACTGCCCCCTGTAACTCCCCTGTAACCCTACTGCCCCCTGTAACTCTACTGCCCCCTGTAACCCCCTGTAACCCTACTGCCCCCTGTAACCGCCCTGTAACCCTATTGCCCCCTGTAACCCTACTGCCCCCTGTAACCGCCCTGTAACCCTACTGCCCCTGTAACCCTACTGCCCCCTGTAACCCCCTGTAACCCTACTGCCCTGTAACCCTACTGCCCCCTGTAACCCTACTGCCCCCTGTAACCGCCCCTGTAACCCTACTGCCCCCTGTAACCGCCCTGTAACCCTACTGCCCCCTGTAACTCTACTGCCCCCTGTAACTCTACTGTCCCCTGTAACCCTACTGCCCCCTGTAACCCTACTGCCCCCTGTAACCCTACTGCCCCCTGTAACTCTACTGTCCCCTGTAACTCTACTGTCCCCTGTAACCCTACTGCCCCCTGTAACCCTACTGCCCCCTGTAACCCTACTGCCCCCCTGTAACCGCCCTGTAACCCTACTGCCCCCTGTAACCCCCCTGTAACCCTACTGCTCCCCTGTAACCCTACTGCTCCCCTGTAACCCTACTGCTCCCCTGTAACCCTACTGCCCCCTGTAACCGCCCTGTAACCCTACTGCCCCTGTAACCCTACTGCCCCCTGTAACTCTACTGCCCCCTGTAACCCTACTGCCCCCTGTAACCCCCTGTAACCCTACTGCCCCCTGTAACCCTACTGCCCCCTGTAACCGCCCTGTAACCCTACTGCCCCCTGTAACCGCCCTGTAACCCTACTGCCCCCTGTAACCCCCTGTAACCCTACTGCCCCCTGTAACCCTACTGCCCCCCTGTAACCGCCCTGTAACCCTACTGCCCCCTGTAACCGCCCTGTAACCCTACTGCCCCTGTAACCCTACTGCCCCCTGTAACCCTACTGCCCCCTGTAACCCTACTGCCCCCTGTAACCCTACTGCCCCTGTAACCCTACTGCCCCCTGTAACCCCCTGTAACCCTACTGCCCCCGTAACCCTACTGCCTCCCGTAACCCTACTGCCCCCTGTAACCCTACTGCCCCTGTAACCCCTTTGTAACCCTACTGCCCCCTGTAACCCCCGTAACCCTACTGCCCCCGTAACCCTACTGCCCCCCGTAACCCTACTGCCCCCTTGTAACCCTACTGCCCCCTTGTAACCCTACTGCCCCCTTGTAACCCTACTGCCCCCTGTAACCCTACTGCCCCCTTGTAACCCTACTGCCCCCCGTAACCCTACTGCCCCCGTAACCCTACTGCCCCGTAACCCTACTGCCCCCTTGTAACCCTACTGCCCCCTTGTAACCCTACTGCCCCCTGTAACCCTACTGCCCCCGTAACCCTACTGCCCCCTGTAACCCCCTGTAACTCTACTGCCCCCTGTAACCCTACTGCCCCCTGTAACCCTACTGCCCCCTGTAACCCCCTGTAACTCTACTGCCCCCTGTAACCCTACTGCCCCCTGTAACCCTACTGCCCCCTGTAACCCCCTGTAACCCTACTGCCCCCTGTAACCCTACTGCCCCCTGTAACCCTACTGCCCCCTGTAACCCTACTGCCCCCTGTAACCCCCTGTAACCCTACTGCCCCGTAACCCTACTGCCCCCCGTAACCCTACTGCCCCCGTAACCCAACTGCCCCCCGTAACCCTACTGCCCCCTGTAACCCCCTGTAACCCTACTGCCCCGCAACCCTACTGCCCCCTGTAACCCCCTGTAACCCTACTGCCCCCTGTAACCCCCTGTAACCCTACTGCCCCGTAACCCTACTGCCCCCTGTAACCCTACTGCCCCCGTAACCCTACTGCCCCCGTAACCCTACTGCCCCCTGTAACCCTACTGCCCCCTGTAACCCTACTGCCCCCTGTAACCCTACTGCCCCCCGTAACCCTACTGCCCCGCAACCCTACTGCCCCCGTAACCCAACTGCCCCCGTAACCCTACTGCCCTGTAACCCTACTGCCCCCTGTAACCCTACTGCCCCCTGTAACCCTACTGCCCCCGTAACCCTACTGCCCCCGTAACCCTACTGCCCCCGTAACCCTACTGCCCCCTGTAACCCAACTGCCCCCTGTAACCCTACTGCCCCCTGTAACCGCCCCTGTAACCCCCCGTAACCCTACTGCCCCCTGTAACCCTACTGCCCCCCCGTAACCCTACTGCCCCCGTAACCCTACTGCCCCCGTAACCCTACTGCCCCCCGTAACCCTACTGCCCCCGTAACCCTACTGCCCCCCGTAACCCTACTGCCCCCCGTAACCCTACTGCCCCCTGTAACCCTACTGCCCCGTAACCCTACTGCCCCTTGTAACCCTACTGCCCCCTGTAACCCTACTGCCCCCTTGTAACCCTACTGCCCCCTTGTAACCCTACTGCCCCCTTGTAACCCTACTGCCCCCGTAACCCTACTGCCCCTTGTAACCCTACTGCCCCCTGTAACCCTACTGCCCCCCGTAACCCTACTGCCCCGTAACCCTACTGCCCCCTTGTAACCCTACTGCCCCCTTGTAACCCAACTGCCCCCTGTAACCCTACTGCCCCGTAACCCTACTGCCCCCTTGTAACCCTACTGCCCCCCGTAACCCCTACTGCCCCGCAACCCTACTGCCCCGTAACCCAACTGCCCCCTTGTAACCCAACTGCCCCCGTAACCCAACTGCCCCCGTAACCCAACTGCCCCGTAACCCAACTGCCCCCCGTAACCCAACTGCCCCCTGTAACCCAACTGCCCCCCGTAACCCAACTGCCCCCCGCAACCCAACTGCCCCCGTAACCCAACTGCCCGTGGGGGTTGTGACATATATATATATATGGGTTATATATATGGGTTATATATATGGGTTATATGCACCAATGCTAAGGGAAGATATAGAAATGTATTCATGTCTCCATTTGTTTTTACCACTTTCAGACAACTTAATGCATTTAAATTATATTATTTGAGCTAAACATAAATAAAAACATTAAGAATACTCTTTTGAAAGTTCATTACTATCCCAATACAACAAAAACACTACTTAAATACTGTTATTTTGTCTGTGAAATATTTCATTGAAGTATTGTGGAATTGCATTCATTCCCATGGAGGTTTGCTCCTGCTGGGGACTGCTGACTTCAAAGCCTCTCAATGGCCAATACTTAGCGTCAGCAATCCAGAGTGTTTATATAATGATCCATACCCTCCTCTAGATATAAACCCACTATACCCTCCTCTAGATATAAAACCCACTATACCACCACTATACCCTCCTCTAGATATAAACCCACTATACCACCACTATACCTCCTCTAGATATAAACCCACCACTATACCTCCTCTAGATATAAACCCACTATACCACCACTATACCTCCTCTAGATATAAACCCACTATACCACCACTATACCTCCTCTAGATATAAACCCACTATACCACCACTATACCTCCTCTAGATATAAACCCACTATACCACCACTATACCTCCTCTAGATATAAACCCACCATACCACCACTATACCTCCTCTAGATATAAACCCACCATACCACCACTATACCTCCTCTAGATATAAACCCACCATACCACCACTATACCTCCTCTAGATATAAACCCACCATACCACCACTATACCTCCTCTAGATATAAACCCACTATACCACCACTATACCTCCTCTAGATATAAACCCACCACTATACCTCCTCTAGATATAAACCCACTATACCTCCTCTAGATATAAACCCACCATACCACCACTATACCTCCTCTAGATATAAACCCACTATACCACCACTATACCTCCTCTAGATATAAACCCACCACTATACCTCCTCTAGATATAAACCCACTATACCACCACTATACCTCCTCTAGATATAAACCCACTATACCACCACTATACCTCCTCTAGATATAAACCCACCACTATACCTCCTCTAGATATAAACCCACTATACCACCACTATACCTCCTCTAGATATAAACCCACTATACCACCACTATACCTCCTCTAGATATAAACCCACTATACCACCACTATACCTCCTCTAGATATAAACCCACCACTATACCTCCTCTAGATATAAACCCACTATACCACCACTATACCTCCTCTAGATATAAACCCACTATACCACCACTATACCTCCTCTAGATATAAACCCACCACTATACCTCCTCTAGATATAAACCCACCACTATACCTCCTCTAGATATAAACCCACTATACCACCACTATACCTCCTCTAGATATAAACCCACCATACCACTTCTATACCTCCTCTAGATATAAACCCACCATACCACCACTATACCTCCTCTAGATATAAACCCACCACTATACCTCCTCTAGATATAAACCCACTATACCACCACTATACCTCCTCTAGATATAAACCCACCACTATACCTCCTCTAGATATAAATCCACTATACCACCACTATACCTCCTCTAGATATAAACCCACCACTATACCTCCTCTAGATATAAACCCACCACTATACCACCACTATACCTCCTCTAGATATAAACCCACCATACCACCACTATACCTCCTCTAGATATAAACCCACTATACCACCACTATACCTCCTCTAGATATAAACCCACTATACCACCACTATACCTCCTCTAGATATAAACCCACCATACCACCACTATACCTCCTCTAGATATAAACCCACTATACCACCACTATACCTCCTCTAGATATAAACCCACTATACCACCACTATACCTCCTCTAGATATAAACCCACTATACCACCACTATACCTCCTCTAGATATAAACCACCACTATACCTCCTCTAGATATAAACCCACTATACCACCACTATACCTCCTCTAGATATAAACCCACCATACCACCACTATACCTCCTCTAGATATAAACCCACTATACCTCCTCTAGATATAAACCCACTATACCTCCTCTAGATATAAACCCACTATACCACCACTATACCTCCTCTAGATATAAACCCACCACTATACCTCCTCTAGATATAAACCCACTATACCACCACTATACCTCCTCTAGATATAAACCCACCATACCACCACTATACCTCCTCTAGATATAAACCCACTATACCACCACTATACCTCCTCTAGATATAAACCCACTATACCACCACTATACCTCCTCTAGATATAAATCCACTATACCACCACTATACCTCCTCTAGATATAAACCCACTATACCACCACTATACCTCCTCTAGATATAAACCCACCACTATACCTCCTCTAGATATAAACCCACCACTATACCTCCTCTAGATATAAACCCACCATACCACCACTATACCTCCTCTAGATATAAACCCACCACTATACCCCCTCTAGATATAAACCCACCACTATACCTCCTCTAGATATAAACCCACCACTATACCTCCTCTAGATATAAACCCACCACTATACCTCCTCTAGATATAAACCCACCACTATACCTCCTCTAGATATAAACCCACCACTATACCTCCTCTAGATATAAACCCACCACTATACCTCCTCTAGATATAAACCCACCACTATACCTCCTCTAGATATAAACCCACCATACCACCTCTATACCTCCTCTAGATATAAACCCACCATACCACCACTATACCTCCTCTAGATATAAACCCACTATACCACCACTATACCTCCTCTAGATATAAAACCCACCATACCACCACTATACCTCCTCTAGATATAAACCCACTATACCACCACTATACCTCCTCTAGATATAAACCCACTATACCACCACTATACCTCCTCTAGATATAAACCCACCATAACACCACTATACCTCCTCTAGATATAAACCCACTATACCACCACTATACCTCCTCTAGATATAAACCCACTATACCACCAGTATACCTCCTCTAGATATAAACACACTATACCACCACTATACCTCCTCTAGATATAAACCCACTATACCACCACTATACCTCCTCTAGATATAAACCCACTATACCACCACTATACCTCCTCTAGATATAAACCCACCATACCACCACTATACCTCCTCTAGATATAAACCCACTATACCACCACTATACCTCCTCTAGATATAAAACCCACTATACCACCACTATACCTCCTCTAGATATAAAAACCCACTATGCCACCACTATACCTCCTCTAGATATAAACCCACCATACCACCACTATACCTCCTCTAGATATAAAACCCACTATACCACCACTATACCTCCTCTAGATATAAACCCACCATACCACCACTATACCTCTAGATATAAACCCACCATACCACCACTATACCTCCTCTAGATATAAACCCACCACTATACCTCCTCTAGATATAAACCCACTATACCACCACTATACCTCCTCTAGATATAAACCCACCACTATACCTCCTCTAGATATAAACCCACCACTATACCTCCTCTAGATATAAACCCACCATACCACCACTATACCTCCTCTAGATATAAACCCACCACTATACCTCCTCTAGATATAAACCCACTATACCACCACTATACCTCCTCTAGATATAAACCACTATACCACCACTATACCTCCTCTAGATATAAACCCACCACTATACCTCCTCTAGATATAAACCCACCACTATACCTCCTCTAGATATAAAACCCACTATACCACCACTATACCTCCTCTAGATATAAACCCACTATACCACCACTATACCTCCTCTAGATATAAACAACCACTATACCTCCTCTAGATATAAACCCACTATACCACCACTATACCTCCTCTAGATATAAACAACCACTATACCTCCTCTAGATATAAACCCACTATACCACCACTATACCTCCTCTAGATATAAACCCACCATACCACCACTATACCTCCTCTAGATATAAACCCACTATACCTCCTCTAGATATAAACCCACTATACCTCCTCTAGATATAAACCCACTATACCTCCTCTAGATATAAACCCACTATACCACCACTATACCTCCTCTAGATATAAACCCACCACTATACCTCCTCTAGATATAAACCCACCACTATACCTCCTCTAGATATAAACCCACCACTATACCTCCTCTAGATATAAACCCACCACTATACCTCCTCTAGATATAAACCCACTATACCACCACTATACCTCCTCTAGATATAAACCCACCATACCACCACTATACCTCCTCTAGATATAAACCCACTATACCACCACTATACCTCCTCTAGATATAAACCCACCATACCACCACTATACCTCCTCTAGATATAAACCCACTATACCACCACTATACCTCCTCTAGATATAAACCCACTATACCACCACTATACCTCCTCTAGATATAAACCCACTATACCACCACTATACCTCCTCTAGATATAAACCCACCATACCACCACTATACCTCCTCTAGATATAAACCCACTATACCACCACTATACCTCCTCTAGATATAAACCCACCATACCACCACTATACCTCCTCTAGATATAAACCCACCATACCACCACTATACCTCATCTAGATATAAACCCACCACTATACCTCCTCTAGATATAAACCCACTATACCACCACTATACCTCCTCTAGATATAAACCCACCACTATACCTCCTCTAGATATAAACCCACCACTATACCTCCTCTAGATATAAACCCACCATACCACCACTATACCTCCTCTAGATATAAACCCACCACTATACCTCCTCTAGATATAAACCCACTATACCACCACTATACCTCCTCTAGATATAAACCCACTATACCACCACTATACCTCCTCTAGATATAAACCCACCACTATACCTCCTCTAGATATAAACCCACCACTATACCTCCTCTAGATATAAACCCACTATACCACCACTATACCTCCTCTAGATATAAACCCACTATACCACCACTATACCTCCTCTAGATATAAACCCACCACTATACCTCCTCTAGATATAAACCCACTATACCACCACTATACCTCCTCTAGATATAAACCCACCACTATACCTCCTCTAGATATAAACCCACCATACCACCACTATACCTCCTCTAGATATAAACCCACTATACCACCACTATACCTCCTCTAGATATAAACCCACCACTATACCTCCTCTAGATATAAACCCACCACTATACCTCCTCTAGATATAAACCCACCACTATACCTCCTCTAGATATAAACCCACTATACCACCTCTATACCTCCTCTAGATATAAACCCACCACTATACCTCCTCTAGATATAAACCCACCACTATACCTCCTCTAGATATAAAACCCACCACTATACCTCCTCTAGATATAAACCCACCACTATACCTCCTCTAGATATAAACCCACTATACCACCTCTATACCTCCTCTAGATATAAACCCACCATACCACCACTATACCTCCTCTAGATATAAAACCCACTATACCACCACTATACCTCCTCTAGATATAAACCCACCATACCACCACTATACCTCCTCTAGATATAAACCCACTATACCACCACTATACCTCCTCTAGATATAAACCCACTATACCACCACTATACCTCCTCTAGATATAAACCCACCATACCACCACTATACCTCCTCTAGATATAAACCCACTATACCACCACTATACCTCCTCTAGATATAAACCCACTATACCACCAGTATACCTCCTCTAGATATAAACACACTATACCACCACTATACCTCCTCTAGATATAAACCCACTATACCACCACTATACCTCCTCTAGATATAAACCCACTATACCACCACTATACCTCCTCTAGATATAAACCCACTATACCACCACTATACCTCCTCTAGATATAAACCCACCATACCACCACTATACCTCCTCTAGATATAAACCCACCACTATACCTCCTCTAGATATAAACCCACTATACCACCACTATACCTCCTCTAGATATAAACCCACTATACCACCACTATACCTCCTCTAGATATAAACCCACCACTATACCTCCTCTAGATATAAACCCACTATACCTCCTCTAGATATAAACCCACCATACCACCACTATACCCCCTCTAGATATAAACCACCACTATACCTCCTCTAGATATAAACCCACTATACCACCACTATACCTCCTCTAGATATAAACCCACCACTATACCACCACTATACCTCCTCTAGATATAAACCCACCACTATACCTCCTCTAGATATAAACCCACCACTATACCTCCTCTAGATATAAACCCACCACTATACCTCCTCTAGATATAAACCCACTATACCACCTCTATACCTCCTCTAGATATAAACCCACCACTATACCTCCTCTAGATATAAACCCACCACTATACCTCCTCTAGATATAAACCCACCACTATACCTCCTCTAGATATAAACCCACCACTATACCTCCTCTAGATATAAACCCACTATACCACCACTATACCTCCTCTAGATATAAACCCACCATACCACCACTATACCTCCTCTAGATATAAACCCACTATACCACCACTATACCTCCTCTAGATATAAACCCACCATACCACCACTATACCTCCTCTAGATATAAACCCACTATACCACCACTATACCTCCTCTAGATATAAACCCACTATACCACCACTATACCTCCTCTAGATATAAACCCACCATACCACCACTATACCTCCTCTAGATATAAACCCACTATACCACCACTATACCTCCTCTAGATATAAACCCACTATACCACCACTATACCTCCTCTAGATATAAACCCACTATACCACCACTATACCTCCTCTAGATATAAACCCACTATACCACCACTATACCTCCTCTAGATATAAACCCACTATACCACCACTATACCTCCTCTAGATATAAACCCACCATACCACCACTATACCTCCTCTAGATATAAACCCACTATACCACCACTATACCTCCTCTAGATATAAACCCACTATACCTCCTCTAGATATAAACCCACTATACCACCACTATACCTCCTCTAGATATAAACCCACCATACCACCACTATACCTCCTCTAGATATAAACCCACCACTATACCTCCTCTAGATATAAACCCACTATACCACCACTATACCTCCTCTAGATATAAACCCACCATACCACCACTATACCTCCTCTAGATATAAACCCACTATACCACCACTATACCTCCTCTAGATATAAACCCACTATACCACCACTATACCTCCTCTAGATATAAACCCACTATACCACCACTATACCTCCTCTAGATATAAAACCCACTATACCACCACTATACCTCCTCTAGATATAAACCCACGATACCACCACTATACCTCCTCTAGATATAAACCCACTATACCACCACTATACCTCCTCTAGATATAAACCCACTATACCACCACTATACCTCCTCTAGATATAAACCCACCATACCACCACTATACCTCCTCTAGATATAAACCCACCACTATACCTCCTCTAGATATAAACC
The DNA here is from genome assembly GCF_023373465.1 of Oncorhynchus keta. Classification (NCBI taxonomy): domain Eukaryota; kingdom Metazoa; phylum Chordata; class Actinopteri; order Salmoniformes; family Salmonidae; genus Oncorhynchus; species Oncorhynchus keta. Next base: position 19,111 of record NW_026290837.1, read on the forward strand.
CACTATACCACCACTATACCTCCTCTAGATATAAACCCACCACTATACCTCCTCTAGATATAAATCCACTATACCACCACTATACCTCCTCTAGATATAAACCCACCACTATACCTCCTCTAGATATAAACCCACTATACCACCACTATACCTCCTCTAGATATAAACCCACTATACCACCACTATACCTCCTCTAGATATAAACCCACCACTATACCTCCTCTAGATATAAACCCACTATACCACCACTATACCTCCTCTAGATATAAACCCACCATACCACCACTATACCTCCTCTAGATATAAACCCACCACTATACCTCATCTAGATATAAACCCACCATACCACCACTATACCTCCTCTAGATATAAACCCACTATACCACCACTATACCTCCTCTAGCTATAAACCCACTATACCACCTCTATACCTCCTCTAGATATAAACCCACCACTATACCTCCTCTAGATATAAACCCACCATACCACCACTATACCTCCTCTAGATATAAACCCACCACTATACCTCCTCTAGATATAAACCCACCATACCACCACTATACCTCCTCTAGATATAAACCACCACTATACCTCCTCTAGATATAAACCCACCACTATACCTCCTATAGATATAAACCCACTATACCACCACTATACCTCCTCTAGATATAAACCCACCTCTATACCTCCTCTAGATATAAACCCACCATACCACCACTATACCTCCTCTAGATATAAACCCACCACTATACCTCCTCTAGATATAAACCCACCATACCACCACTATACCTCCTCTAGATATATACCACCACTATACCTCCTCTAGATATAAACCCACCACTATACCTCCTATAGATATAAACCCACTATACCACCACTATACCTCCTCTAGATATAAACCCACCATACCACCACTATACCTCCTCTAGATATAAACCCACTATACCACCACTATACCTCCTCTAGATATAAACCCACTATACCACCACTATACCTCCTCTAGATATAAACCCACCATACCACCACTATACCTCCTCTAGATATAAACCCACTATACCACCACTATACCTCCTCTAGATATAAACCCACTATACCACCACTATACCTCCTCTAGATATAAACCCACCATACCACCACTATACCTCCTCTAGATATAAACCCACCTCTATACCTCCTCTAGATATAAACCCACTATACCACCACTATACCTCCTCTAGATATAAACCCACCATACCACCTCTATACCTCCTGTAGATATAAACCCACTATACCACCACTATACCTCCTCTAGATATAAACCCACTATACCACCACTATACCTCCTCTAGATATAAACCCACTATACCACCACTATACCTCCTCTAGATATAAACCACCACTATACCTCCTCTAGATATAAACCCACTATACCACCACTATACCTCCTCTAGATATAAACCCACCACTATACCTCCTCTAGATATAAACCCACTATACCTCCTCTAGATATAAACCCACTATACCTCCTCTAGATATAAACCCACCACTATACCTCCTCTAGATATAAACCCACCACTATACCTCCTCTAGATATAAACCCACTATACCACCACTATACCTCCTCTAGATATAAACCCACCATACCACCTCTATACCTCCTCTAGATATAAACCCACCATACCACCACTATACCTCATCTAGATATAAACCCACTATACCACCACTATACCTCCTCTAGATATAAACCCACCATACCACCTCTATACCTCCTCTAGATATAAACCCACCACTATACCTCCTCTAGATATAAACCCACTATACCTCCTCTTGTGGTCCTTCTGTGGCTCAGTTGGTAGAGCATGGCGCTTGTAATGCCAGGGTAGTGGGTTCGATTCCCGGGACCACCCATACGTAGAATGTATGCACACATGACTGTAAGTCGCTTTGGATAAAAGCGTCAGCTAAATGGCATATATTATTATTATTATTATTAGATATAAACCCACTATACCACCACTATACCTCCTCTAGATATAAACCCACCACTATACCTCCTCTAGATATAAACCCACTATACCACCTCTATACCTCCTCTAGATATAAACCCACCATACCACCACTATACCTCCTCTAGATATAAACCCACTATACCACCACTATACCTCCTCTAGATATATACCCACTATACCTCCTCTAGATATAAACCCACCACTATACCTCCTCTAGATATAAACCCACTATACCACCACTATACCTCCTCTAGATATAAACCCACTATACCACCACTATACCTCCTCTAGATATAAACCCACTATACCACCACTATACCTCCTCTAGATATAAACCCACTATACCACCACTATACCTCCTCTAGATATAAAACCCACCACTATACCTCCTCTAGATATAAACCCACTATACCACCTCTATACCTCCTCTAGATATAAACCCACTATACCTCCTCTAGATATAAACCCACTATACCTCCTCTAGATATAAACCCACCACTATACCCCCTCTAGATATAAACCCACCACTATACCTCCTCTAGATATAAACCCACCACTATATAATGTAGGTATAATAACAGAAGGCTGGGGGTATAATAACAGAAGGCTGGGGGTATAATAACAGAAGGCTGGGGGTATAATAACAGAAGGCTGGGGGTATAATAACAGAAGGCTGGGGGTATAATAACAGAAGGCTGGGGGTATAATAACAGAAGGCTGGGGTATAATAACAGAAGGCTGGGGTATAATAACAGAAGGCTGGGGGTATAATAACAGAAGGCTGGGGTATAATAACAGAAGGCTGGGGGTATAATAACAGAAGGCTGGGGTATAATAACAGAAGGCTGGTTGTATAGTAACAGAAGGCTGGGGGTATAATAACAGAAGGCTGGGGGTATAGTAACAGAAGGCTGGGCTGGGGGTATAGTAACAGAAGGCTGGGGGTATAGTAACAGAAGGCTGGGGGTATAGTAACAGAAGGCTGGGGGTATAATAACAGAAGGCTGGGGTATAATAACAGAAGGCTGGGGGTATATAACAGAAGGCTGGGGGTATAATAACAGAAGGCTGGGGGTATAATAACAGAAGGCTGGGGGTATAATATCTAAAGGTTGCCTCTATACTTGGTCTTGGGCTTTAGGAAAGTTAAAAGGCCAGAGGACCTGAGGGACCTACTGGGTACATAACTTAAAGCAGTTCTGACATGTATTGAGGTGCACAATCATAGATTGATTTCAAAACCAATTGAAGAATATTATAATGTATTCTAAAACAGACAGGCAGCCAGTACAGAGATGTTAAAACTGGTGTAATGGCTTTCTTGGGTAGACCAGACAGGAGAGCATTGCAGTAGTCAAGCCGGCATGTAATGGATGAGTCTCTCTGTATCAGCCTGAGAGAGAAACAGCTGCACCGTGGCAATGTTCCTCAGGTGGTAAAAATCTATTCTGGTCACATTCCTGATGTGTGATGCACAATTGAGTTCAGAATCTAAATTAACACCTCGGTTTCTTACCATGTGTTTTATCTTTATTGCCTGTGAATTCAAATGTGTGGCCAGATTCTCTCTGTGCTTTGGCTCCAATAACAAGAACCCTGGTCTTATCTTGATTTGGCTGGAGCCAAATCGCTGCGCCGCTTCCTGTGTGAGGCAGGGTCGTACTCTGCGGATGTTGTAGAGCATGAACCTACAGGAACGGGCCACCGCCTTGATGTTAGTTGAGAACGACAGGGTGTTGTCCAGGATCACGCCAAGGTTCTTAGCGCTCTGGGAGGAGGACACAATGGAGTTGTCAACCGTGATGGCGAGATCATGGAACGGGCAGTCCTTCCCCGGGAGGAAGAGCAGCTCCGTCTTGCCGAGGTTCAGCTTGAGGTGGTGATCCGTCATCCACACTGATATGTCTGCCAGACATGCAGAGATGCGATTCGCCACCTGGTCATCAGAAGGGGGAAAGGAGAAGATTAATTGTGTGTCGTCTGCATAGCAATGATAGGAGAGAGCATGTGAGGTTATGACAGAGCCAAGTGACTTGGTGTATAGCGAGAATAAGAGAGGGCCTAGAACAGAGCCCTGGGGGACACCAGTGGTGAGAGCGCGTGGTGAGGAGACAGATTCTCGCCACGCCACCTGGTAGGAGCGACCTGTCAGGTAGGACGCAATCAAGCGTGGGCCGCGCCGGAGATGCCCAACTCGGAGAGGGTGGAGAGGAGGATCTGATGGTTCACAGTATCGAAGGCAGCCGATAGGTCTAGAAGGATGAGAGCAGAGGAGAGAGAGTTAGCTTTAGCAGTGCGGAGCGCCTCCGTGATACAGAGAAGAGCAGTCTCAGTTGAATGACTAGTCTTGAAACCTGACTGATTTGGATCAAGAAGGTCATTCTGAGAGAGTGCGGGAGAGCTGGCCAAGGACGGCACGTTCAAGAGTTTTGGAGAGAAAAGAAAGAAGGGATACTGGTCTGTAGTTGTTGACATCGGAGGGATCGAGTGTAGGTTTTCTAATCCAGGCACTTGTCATCTCCCGTCTGGATTACTGCAACTCGCTGTTGGCTGGGCTCCCTGCCTGTGCCATTAAACCCCTACAACTCATCCAGAACGCCGCAGCCCGTCTGGTGTTCAACCTTCCCAAGTTCTCTCACGTCACCCCGCTCCTCCGCTCTCTCCACTAGCTTCCAGTTGAAGCTCGCATCCGCTACAAGACCATGGTGCTTGCCTACGGAGCTGTGAGGGGAACGGCACCTCAGTACCTCCAGGCTCTGATCAGGCCCTACACCCAAACAAGGGCACTGCGTTCATCCACCTCTGGCCTGCTCGCCTCCCTACCACTGAGGAAGTACAGTTCCCGCTCAGCCCAGTCCAAACTGTTCGCTGCTCTGGCCCCCAATGGTGGAACAAACTCCCTCACGACGCCAGGACAGCGGAGTCAATCACCACCTTCCGGAGACACCTGAAACCCCACCTCTTTAAGGAATACCTAGGATAGGATAAGTAATCCTTCTCACCCCCCTAAAAGATTTAGATGCAAACAGTAGACATTTTTACTTTAGATTCCAGTAGGGTGAAGCCAGGTGCTGGAAACTGTTCCAGGTTCTTGTACGAGATCTTCAGTTTCTTGGCAATTTCTAACATGGAATAGCCTTAATTTCTCTGAACAAGAATAGACTGACGAGTTTCAGAAGAAAAATAATTTGTTTCTGGCCATTTTGAGCCTGTAATCAAACCCACAAATGCTGATGCTCCAGATACTCAACTAGTCTAATGAAGGCCAGTTTTATTGCTTCTTTAATCACTTGGATTAGCTAACACAACGTGCCATTGGAACACAGGAGTGATGGTTGCTTATTATGGTCCTCTATATGCCTATGTAGATTTTCCATTATAAAAATCTGCAGTTTCCAGCTACAACAGTCATTTACAACATTACCAATGTCTACACTGTATTTCTGATCAATTTGATGTTATTTTAAATGGACAAAAAAATGTGCTTTTCTTTCAAAAACAAGGACATTTCGAAGTGACCCCAAACTTTTGAGCGGTAGTGTATATATTCAAATATCTTGCCTATCTTAATTTCCATCATTAACAATTAATATGTGTAATAATGTTGGCAGTTTGTGCAAAGGATTGTTACCTCTATCCAGGATTGTTACCTAGAACCAGGATTGTTACCTAGAACCAGGATTGTTACCTATAACCAGGATTGTTACCTATAACCAGGATTGTTACCTAGAACCAGGATTGTTACCTATAACCAGGATTGTTACCTCTAACCAGGATTGTTACCTATAACCAGGATTGTTACCTATAACCAGGATTGTTACCTATAACCAGGATTGTTACCTATAACCAGGATTGTTACCTATAACCAGGATTGTTACCTATAACCAGGATTGTTACCTATAACCAGGATTGTTAACTATAACCAGGATTGTTACCTATAACCAGGATTGTTACCTCTATCCAGGATTGTTAACTATAACCAGGATTGTTACCTCTATCCAGGATTGTTACCTATAACCAGGATTGTTACCTCTATCCAGGATTGTTACCTATAACCAGGATTGTTACCTCTATCCAGGATTGTTACCTCTATCCAGGATTGTTACCTATAACCAGGATTGTTACCTCTAACCAGGATTGTTACCTATAACCAGGATTGTTACCTCTATCCAGGATTGTTACCTATAACCAGGATTATTACCTATAACCAGGATTGTTACCTCTATCCAGGATTGTTACCTATAACCAGGATTGTTACCTAGAACCAGGATTGTTACCTCTATCCAGGATTGTTAATTATAACCAGGATTGTTACCTATATCCAGGATTGTTACCTCTAACCAGGATTGTTACCTCTAACCAGGATTGTTACCTATAACCAGGATTGTTACCTCTATCCAGGATTATTACCTATAACCAGGATTGTTACCTATAACCAGGATTGTTACCTCTATCCAGGATTGTTACCTAAAACCAGGATTGTTACCTATAACCAGGATTGTTACCTATAACCAGGATTGTTACCTATAACCAGGATTGTTACCTCTATCCAGGATTGTTACCTATAACCAGGATTGTTACCTATAACCAGGATTGTTACCTCTAACCAGGATTGTTACCTATAACCAGGATTGTTACCTCTATCCAGGATTGTTACCTCTATCCAGGATTGTTAACTATAACCAGGATTGTAACCTCTATCCAGGATTGTTACCTCTATCCAGGAATGTTAACTATAACCAGGATTGTTACCTATAACCAGGATTGTTACCTCTAACCAGGATTGTTACCTCTATCCAGGAATGTTACCTAAAACCAGGATTGTTAGCTATAACCAGGATTGTTACCTATAACCAGGATTGTTACCTCTATCCAGGATTGTTACCTCTATCCATGATTGTTAACTATAACCAGGATTGTAACCTCTATCCAGGATTGTTAACTATAACCAGGATTGTAACCTCTATCCAGGATTGTTAACTATAACCAGGATTGTAACCTCTATCCAGGATTGTTACCTATAACCAGGATTGTTAACTATAACCAGGATTGTTACCTCTAACCAGGATTGTTACCTATATCCAGGATTGTTACCTCTATCCAGGATTGTTACCTCTATCCAGGATTGTTAACTATAACCAGGATTGTAACCTCTATCCAGGATTGTTACCTAGAACCAGGATTGTTACCTATATCCAGGATTGTTACCTCTAACCAGGATTGTTACCTATATCCAGGATTGTTACCTCTATCCAGGATTGTTATCTATAACCAGGATTGTTACCTAGAACCCGGATTGTTACCTAGAACCAGGATTGTTACCTAGAACCAGGATTGTTACCTAGAACCAGGATTGTTACCTATAACCAGGATTGTTACCTCTAACCAGGATTGTTATCTAGAACCAGGATTGTTACCTATAACTAGGATTGTTACCTATAACCAGGATTGTTAACTATAACCAGGATTGTTACCTATAACCAGGATTGTTACCTATAACCAGGATTGTTACCTATAACCAGGATTGTTACCTAGAACCAGGATTGTTACCTCTATCCAGGATTGTTACCTATAACCAGGATTGTTAACTATAACCAGGATTGTTACCTGTAACCAGGATTGTTACCTATAACCAGGATTGTTACCTAGAACCAGGATTGTTACCTAGAACCAGGATTGTTACCTCTATCTAGGATTGTTACCTCTATCCAAGATTGTTAACTATAACCAGGATTGTTACCTATAACCAGGATTGTTACCTCTAACCAGGATTGTTACCTATATCCAGGATTGTTACCTCTATCCAGGATTGTTACCTATAACCAGGATTGTTACCACTATCCAGGATTGTTACCTCTATCCAGGATTGTTACCTATAACCAGTATTGTTACCACTATCCAGGATTGTTACCTCTATCCAGGATTGTTACCTATAACCAGGATTGTTACCTATAACCAGGATTGTTACCTATAACCAGGATTGTTACCTATAACCAGGATTGTTATCTATAACCAGGATTGTTACCTATAACCAGGATTGTTACCTCTATCCAGGATTGTTACCTAGAACCAGGATTGTTACCTAGAACCAGGAGTGTTACCTAGAACCCGGATTGTTACCTAGAACCAGGATTGTTACCTAGAACCCGGATTGTTACCTAGAACCAGGATTGTTACCTAGAACCAGGATTGTTACCTAGAACCAGGATTGTTACCTATAACCAGGATTGTTACCTATAACCAGGATTGTTACCTCTAACAAGGATTGTTATCTAGAACCAGGATTGTTACCTATAACTAGGATTGTTACCTATAACCAGGATTGTTAACTATAACCAGGATTGTTACCTCTAACCAGGATTGTTACCTATATCCAGGATTGTTACCTCTATCCAGGATTGTTACCTCTATCCAGGATTGTTAACTATAACCAGGATTGTAACCTCTATCCAGGATTGTTACCTAGAACCAGGATTGTTACCTATATCCAGGATTGTTACCTCTAACCAGGATTGTTACCTATATCCAGGATTGTTACCTCTATCCAGGATTGTTATCTATAACCAGGATTGTTACCTAGAACCCGGATTGTTACCTAGAACCAGGATTGTTACCTAGAACCAGGATTGTTACCTAGAACCAGGATTGTTACCTATAACCAGGATTGTTACCTATAACCAGGATTGTTACCTCTAACCAGGATTGTTATCTAGAACCAGGATTGTTACCTATAACTAGGATTGTTACCTATAACCAGGATTGTTAACTATAACCAGGATTGTTACCTATAACCAGGATTGTTACCTATAACCAGGATTGTTACCTATAACCAGGATTGTTACCTAGAACCAGGATTGTTACCTCTATCCAGGATTGTTACCTATAACCAGGATTGTTAACTATAACCAGGATTGTTACCTGTAACCAGGATTGTTACCTATAACCAGGATTGTTACCTAGAACCAGGATTGTTACCTAGAACCAGGATTGTTACCTCTATCCAGGATTGTTACCTCTATCCAAGATTGTTAACTATAACCAGGATTGTTACCTATAACCAGGATTGTTACCTCTAACCAGGATTGTTACCTATATCCAGGATTGTTACCTCTATCCAGGATTGTTACCTATAACCAGGATTGTTACCACTATCCAGGATTGTTACCTCTATCCAGGATTGTTACCTATAACCAGTATTGTTACCACTATCCAGGATTGTTACCTCTATCCAGGATTGTTACCTATAACCAGGATTGTTACCTATAACCAGGATTGTTACCTATAACCAGGATTGTTATCTATAACCAGGATTGTTACCTATAACCAGGATTGTTACCTATAACCAGGATTGTTACCTATAACCAGGATTGTTCCCTATAACCAGGATTGTTATCTATAACCAGGATTGTTACCTATAACCAGGATTGTTACCTATAACCAGGATTGTTACCTCTATCCAGGATTGTTACCTAGAACCAGGATTGTTACCTAGAACCAGGAGTGTTACCTAGAACCCGGATTGTTACCTAGAACCAGGATTGTTACCTAGAACCCGGATTGTTACCTAGAACCAGGATTGTTACCTAGAACCAGGATTGTTACCTAGAACCAGGATTGTTACCTATAACCAGGATTGTTACCTATAACCAGGATTGTTACCTCTAACCAGGATTGTTATCTAGAACCAGGATTGTTACCTATAACTAGGATTGTTACCTATAACCAGGATTGTTAACTATAACCAGGATTGTTACCTATAACCAGGATTGTTACCTATAACCAGGATTGTTACCTATAACCAGGATTGTTACCTAGAACCAGGATTGTTACCTCTATCCAGGATTGTTACCTCTATCCAGGATTGTTAACTATAACCAGGATTGTTACCTGTAACCAGGATTGTTACCTATAACCAGGATTGTTACCTAGAACCAGGATTGTTACCTATAACCAGTATTGTTACCACTATCCAGGATTGTTACCTCTATCCAGGATTGTTACCTATAACCAGGATTGTTACCTATAACCAGGATTGTTACCTATAACCAGGATTGTTACCTATAACCAGGATTGTTATCTATAACCAGGATTGTTACCTATAACCAGGATTGTTACAACTTTTTCACTCCGGACGCTTTATCTGGACACGATTCGTCAGGACCTCCAACAGCCGAAGCTAAGTAGTAACATTAACATGATGCCTTCTAATTGCAGCCGCTGTGTCGCCTTACGGCGAGGATAGCTGTACTGCAAGCCCAGCTTCAGACGCAATCGTTAGGCAAGGGTAATTTCAGTGTAGGAAAGGATGAAACAGCGTCTGTGCCACCAGTAAGTGCAGATAGTAGTATAAATCCCCTGGCACAGTCCCCGCAGCCGGACAACTTTCTCACGGTTTCTGGAAGGAAATGCTGTAGGAAAGCTCAACCGGTGTCGCTCATTCAGCAGACAGAAACTTTCAACCGGTTTTCCCCATTAAGCAGCGGGTCGGTGTCAGAGGCCGAGTCTTCTCTGGTCTCTACTCCTCCCGTTACGGGGTCTGAGACGCCGAAGCTTCCCACCATTAGCTCTGACAAATTGAAAACTCTAGTCATTGGCGACTCCATTACCCGCAGTATTAGACTTAAAGCGAATCATCCAGCGATCATACACTGTTTACCCGGGGGCAGGGCTACCGACGTTAAGGCTAATCTGAAGATGGTGCTGGCTAAAGCTAAAACTGGCGAGTGTAGAGAGTATAGAGATATTGTTATCCACGTCGGCACCAACGATGTTAGGATGAAACAGTCAGAGATCACCAAGCGCAACATAGCTTCTGCGTGCATATCAGCTAGAAAGATGTGTCGGCATCGAGTAATTGTCTCTGGCCCCTCCCAGTTAGGGGAGTGATGAGCTCTACAGCAGAGTCTCACAACTCAATCGCTGGTTGAAAACTGTTTTCTGCCCCTCCCAAAAGATAGAATTTGTAGATAATTGGCCCTCTTTCTGGGACTCACCCACAAACAGGACCAAGCCTGACCTGCTGAGGAGTGACGGACTCCATCCTAGCTGGAGGGGTGCTCTCATCTTATCTGCCAACATAGACAGGGCTCTAACTCCTCTAGCTCCACAATGAAATAGGGTGCAGGCCAGGCAGCAGGCTATTAGCCAGCCTGCCAGCATAGTGGAGTCTGCCACTAGCATAGTCAGTGTAGTCAGCTCAGCTATCACCATTGAGACCGTGTCTGTGCCTCGACCTAGGTTGGGCAAAACTAAACATGGCGGTGTTCGCCTTAGCAATCTCACTAGGATAAAGACCACCTCCATTCCTGTCATTACTGAAAGAGATCATGATACCTCACATCTCAAAATAGGGCTACTTAATGTTAGATCCCTTACTTCAAAGGCAATTATAGTCAATGAACTAATCACTGATCATAATCTTGATGTGATTGGCCTGACTGAAACATGGCTTAAGCCTGATGAATTTACTGTGTTAAATGAGGCCTCACCTCCTGGCTACACTAGTGACCATATCCCCGTGCATCCCGCAAAGGCGGAGGTGTTGCTAACATTTATGATAGCAAATTTCAATTTACAAAAAAAAAATGACGTTTTTGTCTTTTGAGCTTCTAGTCATGAAATCTATGCAGCCTACTCAATCACTTTTTATAGCTACTGTTTACAGGCCTCCTGGGCCATATACAGCGTTTCTCACTGAGTTCCCTGAATTCCTATCAGACCTTGTAGTCATTGCAGATAATATTCTAATCTTTGGTGACTTTAATATTCACATGGAAAAGTCCACAGACCCACTCCAAAAGGCTTTTGGAGCCATCATCGACTCAGTGGGTTTTGTCCAACATGTCTCTGGACCCACTCACTGTCACAGTCATACGCTGGACCTAGTTTTGTCCCATGGAATAAATGTTGTGGATCTTAATGTTTTTCCTCATAATCCTGACTATCGGACCACCATTTTATTACGTTTGCAATTGCAACAAATAATCTGCTCAGACCCCAACCAAGGAACATCAAAAGTCGTGCTATAAATTCACAGACAACACAAAGATTCCTTGATGCCCTTCCAGACTCCCTCTGCCTACCCAAGGACGCCAGAGGACAAAAATCCGTTAACCACCTAACTGAGGATCTCAATTTAACCTTGCGCAATACCCTAGATGCAGTTGCACCCCTAAAAACTAAAAAAATGTCTCATAAGAAACTAGCTCCCTGGTACACAGAAAATACCCGAGCTCTGAAGCAAGCTTCCAGAAAATTGGAACGGAAATGGCGCCACACCAAACTGGAAGTCTTCCGACTAGCTTGGAAGGACGGTACCGTGCAGTACCGAAGAGCCCTTACTGCTGCTCGATCGTCCTATTTTTCTAACTTAATTGAGGAAAATAAGAACAATCCGAAATTCCTTTTGATACTGTGGCAAAGCTAACTAAAAAGCAGCATTCCCCAAGAGAGGATGACTTTCACTTTAGCAGTGATAAATTCATGAACTTCTTTGAGGAAAAGATTATGATTATTAGAAAGCAAATTACGGACTCCTCTTTAAACCTGCGTATTCCTCCAAACCTCAGTTGTCCTGAGTCTGCACAACTCTGCCAGGACCTAGGATCAAGAGAGACGCTCAAGTGTTTTAGTACTATATCTCTTGACACAATGATGAAAATAATCATGGCCTCTAAACCTTCAAGCTGTATACTGGACCCTATTCCAACTAAACTACTGAAAGAGCTGCTTCCTGTGCTTGGCCCTCCTATGTTGAACATAATAAACGGCTCTCTATCCACTGGATGTGTACCAAAACTCACTAAAAGTGGCAGTAATAAAGCTCTCTTGAAAAAGCCAAACCTTGACCCAGAAAATATAAAAACTATCGGCCTATATCGAATCTTCCATTCCTCTCAAAGATTTTAGAGAAGGCTGTTGCGCAGCAACTCACTGCCTTCCTGAAGACAAACAATGTATACGAAATGCTTCAGTCTGGTTTTAGACCCCATCATAGCACTGAGACGGCACTTGTGAAGGTGGTAAATGACATTTTAATGGCATCGGACCGAGGCTCTGCATCTGTCCTCGTGCTCCTAGACCTTAGTGCTGCTTTTGATACCATCGATCACCACATTCTTTGGAGAGATTGGAAACCCAAATTGGTCTACACGGACAAGTTCTGGCCTGGTTTAGATCTTATCTGTCGGAAAGATATCAGTTTGTCTCTGTGAATGGTTTGTCCTCTGACAAATCAACTGTACATTTCGGTGTTCCTCAAGGTTCTGTTTTAGGACCACTATTGTTTTCACTATATATTTTACCTCTTGGGGATGTTATTCGAAAAACATAATGTAAACTTTCACTGCTATGCGGATGACACACAGCTGTACATTTCAATGAAACATGGTGAAGCCCCCAAAATTGCCCTCGCTAGAAGCATGTGTTTCAGACATAAGGAAGTGGATGGCTGCAAACTTTCTACTATTAAACTCGGACAAAACAGAGATGCTTGTTCTAGGTCCCAAGAAACAAAGAGATCTTCTGTTGAATCTGACAATTAATCTTAATGGTTGTACAGTCGCCTCAAATAAAACTGTGAAGGACCTCGGCGTTACTCTGACCCTGATCTCTTTGAAGAACATATCAAGACCATTTCGAGGACAGCTTTTTTCCATCTACGTAACATTGCAAAAATCAGAAACTTTCTGTCCAAAAATGATGCAGAAAAATTAATCCATGCTTTTGTCACTTCTAGGTTAGACTACTGCAATGCTCTATTTTCCGGCTACCCGGATAAAGCACTAAATAAACTTCAGTTAGTGCTAAATACGGCTGCTAGAATCCTGACTAGAACCAAAAATTTGATCACATTACTCCAGTGCTAGCCTCTCTACACTGGCTTCCTGTCAAAGCAAGGGCTGATTTCAAGGTTTTACTGCTAACCTACAAAGCATTACATGGGCTTGCTCCTACCTACCTCTCTGATTTGGTCCTGCCGTACATACCTACACGTACGCTACGGTCACAAGACGCAGGCCTCCTAATTGTCCCTAGAATTTCTAAGCAAACAGCTGGAGGCAGGGCTTTCTCCTATAGAGCTCCATTTTTATGGAACGGTCTGCCTACCCATGTCAGAGACGCAAACTCGGTCTCAACCTTTAAGTCTTTACTGAAGACTCATCTCTTCAGTGGGTCATATGATTGAGTGTAGTCTGGCCCAGGAGTGGGAAGGTGAACGGAAAGGCTCTGGAGCAACGAACCGCTCCCCTTGCTGTCTCTGCCTGGCCGGTTCCCCTCTTTCCACTGGGATTCTCTGCCTCTAACCCTGTTACGGGGGCTGAGTCACTGGCTTGCTGGGGCTCTCTCGTGCCGTCCCTGGGGGGGGGGTGCGTCACCTGGGTGGGTTGATTCACTGTTGTGGTCGGCCTGTCTGGGCTGCCCCCCTTGGGTTGTACCGTGGCGGAGATCTTTGTGGGCTATACTCGGCCTTGTCTCAGGATGGTAAGTTGGTGGTTGAAGATATCCTCTAGTGGTGTGGGGGATGTGCTTTGGCAAAGTGGGTGGGGTTATATCCTTCCTGTTTGGCCCTGTCCGGGGTGTCCTCGGATGGGGCCACAGTGTCTCCTGACCCCTCCTGTCTCAGCCTCCAGTATTTATGCTGCAGTAGTTTATGTGTCGGGGGCTAGGGTCAGTTTGTTATATCTGGAGTACTTCTCCTGTCCTATTCGGTGTCCTGTGTGAATCTAAGTGTGCGTTCTCTAATTCTCTCCTTCTCTCTTTCTTTCTTCTCTCGGAGGACCTGAGCCCTAGGACCATGTCCCAGGACTACCTGACATGAGGACTCCTTGCTGTCCCCAGTCCACCTGGCCATGCTCCTGCTCCAGTTTCAACTGACCTGAGCCCTAGGACCGTGCCCCAGGACTACCTGACATGAAGGCTCCTTGCTGTCCCCAGTCCACCTGACTGTGCTGCTGCTCCAGTTTCAACTGTTCTGCCTTATTATTATTCGACCATGCTGGTCATTTATGAACATTTGAACATCTTGGTCATGTTCTGTTATAATCTCTACCCGGCACAGCCAGAAGAGGACTGGCCACCCCACATAGCCCGGTTCCTCTCTAGGTTTCTTCCTAGGTTTTGGCCTTTCTAGGGAGTTTTTCCTAGCCACCGTGCTTTTACACCTGCATTGTTTGCTGTTTGGGGTTTTAGGCTGGGTTTCTGTACAGCACTTTGAGATATCAGCTGATGTACGAAGGGCTATATAAATAAATTTGATTTGATTTGATTTGATTGTTACCTCTATCCAGGATTGTTACCTAGAACCAGGATTGTTACCTAGAACCAGGAGTGTTACCTAGAACCCGGATTGTTACCTAGAACCAGGATTGTTACCTAGAACCCGGATTGTTACCTAGAACCAGGATTGTTACCTAGAACCAGGATTGTTACCTAGAACCAGGATTGTTACCTATAACCAGGATTGTTACCTATAACCAGGATTGTTACCTCTAACCAGGATTGTTATCTAGAACCAGGATTGTTACCTATAACTAGGATTGTTACCTATAACCAGGATTGTTAACTATAACCAGGATTGTTACCTCTAACCAGGATTGTTACCTATATCCAGGATTGTTACCTCTATCCAGGATTGTTACCTCTATCCAGGATTGTTAACTATAACCAGGATTGTAACCTCTATCCAGGATTGTTACCTAGAACCAGGATTGTTACCTATATCCAGGATTGTTACCTCTAACCAGGATTGTTACCTATATCCAGGATTGTTACCTCTATCCAGGATTGTTATCTATAACCAGGATTGTTACCTAGAACCCGGATTGTTACCTAGAACCAGGATTGTTACCTAGAACCAGGATTGTTACCTAGAACCAGGATTGTTACCTATAACCAGGATTGTTACCTATAACCAGGATTGTTACCTCTAACCAGGATTGTTATCTAGAACCATTGTTACCTATAACTAGGATTGTTACCTATAACTAGGATTGTTACCTATAACCAGGATTGTTAACTATAACCAGGATTGTTACCTATAACCAGGATTGTTACCTATAACCAGGATTGTTACCTATAACCAGGATTGTTACCTAGAACCAGGATTGTTACTCTATCCAGGATTGTTACCTATAACCAGGATTGTTACCTGTAACCAGGATTGTTACCTATAACCAGGATTGTTACCTAGAACCAGGATTGTTACCTAGAACCAGGATTGTTACCTCTATCTAGGATTGTTACCTCTATCCAAGATTGTTAACTATAACCAGGATTGTTACCTATAACCAGGATTGTTACCTCTAACCAGGATTGTTACCTATATCCAGGATTGTTACCTCTATCCAGGATTGTTACCTATAACCAGGATTGTTACCACTATCCAGGATTGTTACCTCTATCCAGGATTGTTACCTATAACCAGGATTGTTACCACTATCCAGGATTGTTACCTCTATCCAGGATTGTTACCTATAACCAGTATTGTTACCTATAACCAGGATTGTTACCTATAACCAGGATTGTTATCTATAACCAGGATTGTTACCTATAACCAGGATTGTTACCTATAACCAGGATTGTTACCTATAACCAGGATTGTTCCCTATAACCAGGATTGTTATCTATAACCAGGATTGTTACCTATAACCAGGATTGTTACCTATAACCAGGATTGTTACCTCTATCCAGGATTGTTACCTAGAACCAGGATTGTTACCTAGAACCAGGAGTGTTACCTAGAACCCGGATTGTTACCTAGAACCAGGATTGTTACCTAGAACCCGGATTGTTACCTAGAACCAGGATTGTTACCTAGAACCAGGATTGTTACCTAGAACCAGGTTTGTTACCTATAACCAGGATTGTTACCTATAACCAGGATTGTTACCTCTAACCAGGATTGTTATCTAGAACCAGGATTGTTAACTATAACCAGGATTGTAACCTCTATCCAGGATTGTTACCTATAACCAGGATTGTTAACTATAACCAGGATTGTTACCTATAACCAGGATTGTTACCTATAACCAGGATTGTTACCTAGAACCAGGATTGTTACCTCTATCCAGGATTGTTACCTCTATCCAGGATTGTTAACTATAACCAGGATTGTTACCTGTAACCAGGATTGTTACCTATAACCAGGATTGTTACCTAGAACCAGGATTGTTACCTAGAACCAGGATTGTTACCTCTATCTAGGATTGTTACCTCTATCCAAGATTGTTAACTATAACCAGGATTGTTACCTATAACCAGGATTGTTACCTCTAACCAGGATTGTTACCTATATCCAGGATTGTTACCTCTATCCAGGATTGTTACCTATAACCAGGATTGTTACCACTATCCAGGATTGTTACCTCTATCCAGGATTGTTACCTATAACCAGTATTGTTACCACTATCCAGGATTGTTACCTCTATCCAGGATTGTTACCTATAACCAGGATTGTTACCTATAACCAGGATTGTTACCTATAACCAGGATTGTTATCTATAACCAGGATTGTTATCTATAACCAGGATTGTTACCTATAACCAGGATTGTTACCTATAACCAGGATTGTTACCATAACCAGGATTGTTACCACTATCCAGGATTGTTACCTATAACCAGGATTGTTACCTATAACCAGGATTGTTCCCTATAACCAGGATTGTTATCTATAACCAGGATTGTTACCTATAACCAGGATTGTTACCTATAACCAGGATTGTTACCTCTATCCAGGATTGTTACCTAGAACCAGGATTGTTACCTAGAACCAGGATTGTTACCTATAACCCGGATTGTTACCTAGAACCAGGATTGTTACCTATAACCAGGATTGTTACCTCTAACCAGGATTGTTATCTAGAACCAGGATTGTTACCTATAACCAGGATTGTTACCTATAACCAGGATTGTTACCTATAACCAGGATTGTTACCTATAACCAGGATTGTTACCTCTAACCAGG
Source organism: Oncorhynchus keta (assembly GCF_023373465.1). Taxonomy (NCBI): domain Eukaryota; kingdom Metazoa; phylum Chordata; class Actinopteri; order Salmoniformes; family Salmonidae; genus Oncorhynchus; species Oncorhynchus keta. The sequence goes on from NW_026290837.1 coordinate 37,063, forward strand.
ATTGTTATCTAGAACCAGGATTGTTACCTATAACCAGGATTGTTACCTAGAACCAGGATTGTTACCTATAACCAGGATTGTTACCTCTATCCAGGATTGTTACCTCTATCCAGGATTGTTAACTATAACCAGGATTGTTACCTCTAACCAGGATTGTTACCTCTATCCAGGAATGTTACCTAAAACCAGGATTGTTAGCTATAACCAGGATTGTTACCTATAACCAGGATTGTTACCTCTATCCAGGATTGTTACCTCTATCCATGATTGTTAACTATAACCAGGATTGTAACCTCTATCCAGGATTGTTAACTATAACCAGGATTGTAACCTCTATCCAGATTGTTACCTCTATCCAGGATTGTTAACTATAACCAGGATTGTAACCTCTATCCAGGATTGTTAACTATAACCAGGATTGTAACCTCTATCCAGGATTGTTACCTAGAACCAGGATTGTTACCTAGAACCAGGATTGTTACCTATATCCAGGATTGTTACCTCTAACCAGGATTGTTACCTATATCCAGGATTGCTACCTCTATCCAGGATTGTTACCTCTATCCAGGATTGTTACCTCTAACCAGGATTGTTACCTCTATCCAGGATTGTTACCTAGAACCAGGATTGTTACCTATATCCAGGATTGTTACCTCTAACCAGGATTGTTACCTATATCCAGGATTGTTACCTCTATCCAGGATTGTTAACTATAACCAGGATTGTTACCTCTAACCAGGATTGTTATCTAGAACCAGGATTGTTACCTATAACTAGGATTGTTACCTATAACCAGGATTGTTAACTATAACCAGGATTGTTACCTATAACCAGGATTGTTACCTAGAACCAGGATTGTTACCTATAACCAGGATTGTTACCTAGAACCAGGATTGTTACCTCTATCCAGGATTGTTACCTATCCAGGATTGTTAACTATAACCAGGATTGTTACCTGTAACCAGGATTGTTACCTAGAACCAGGATTGTTACCTAGAACCAGGATTGTTACCTCTATCTAGGATTGTTACCTCTATCCAAGATTGTTAACTATAACCAGGATTGTTACCTCTATCCAGGATTGTTACCTATAACCAGGATTGTTACCTATATCCAGGATTGTTACCTCTATCCAGGATTGTTACCTATAACCAGGATTGTTACCACTATCCAGGATTGTTACCTCTATCCAGGATTGTTACCTATAACCAGTATTGTTACCACTATCCATGATTGTTACCTCTATCCAGGATTGTTACCTATAACCAGGATTGTTACCTATAACCAGGATTGTTACCTATAACCAGGATTGTTACCTATAACCAGGATTGTTACCTATAACCAGGATTGTTACCACTATCCAGGATTGTTACCTATAACCAGGATTGTTACCTATAACCAGGATTGTTCCCTATAACCAGGATTGTTATCTATAACCAGGATTGTTACCTATAACCAGGATTGTTACCTCTATCCAGGATTGTTACCTAGAACCAGGATTGTTACCTAGAACCAGGATTGTTACCTATAACCAGGATTGTTACCTATAACCAGGATTGTTACCTAGAACCAGGATTGTTACCTATAACCAGGATTGTTACCTATAACCAGGATTGTTACCTATAACCAGGATTGTTACCTCTAACCAGGATTGTTACCTATAACCAGGATTGTTACCTATAACCAGGATTGTTACCTATAACCAGGATTGTTACCTCTAACCAGGATTGTTATCTAGAACCAGTATTGTTACCTATAACCAGGATTGTTACCTAGAACCAGGATTGTTACCAAAACCAGGATTGTTATCTAGAACCAGGATTGTTACCTATAACCAGGATTGTTACCTATAAACGAGGATTGTTACCTATGAACGAGGATTGTTACCTAGAACCAGGATTGTTACCTAGAACCAGGATTGTTACCTAGAACCCGGATTGTTATCTAGAACCAGGATTGTTACCTAAAACCAGGATTGCCATTGCATTACATTTTTGTCAAGCAAATATTATTTTAGCAAACAATTATTGTGACTCCTCCTATGTTGTCCCTAACATAACATCATGTGTGTGGGACACTCACTCACTCACTCACTCACTCACTCACTCACTCACTCACTCACTCACTCACTCACTCCCTCAACCCACCTCTTTCCCCCACAATCAATCATAAGCTCAGATGGTAGTTACATCCCAGAGCCCAACTCAAGAAAGGACCTGATTTATGAATGCATATACAGTTACAGCTGTTTGAGAAAGCATGAAAGATTGAGCAAAAATGTGAGATTTGATTAACCATTGCCAAGTCCTAGGTGATGGAGATCAGATCCTTTCCCTGAAACACCCACACGCTGGTTCCCCCTTGTGACCATTTCCCCAAGCATCTCTGTGCAATCAGACCTTTGATGATTTTGTGTCACCAAGGCCACAATAATATACCCCCTTTCTGATTGTCCGAGTGTGACCCCCCCCCATGGGTTACTGCAGCTAGTGTTGCCAGCACTGCCACTGCCTGGGTGGGGGCACCCCACCGGAATCCCCACCGGCTTGGTACAAGGCCGCCACGGTTCTCATTAGCAGCTTTGAGAATGTCCTTGTATATCATGCTCACTCATCAGGAGGCTTTGCAGGACCAACCAGGCAGAATCTAGAGGGAGAGCGGTGCTGCTCTCGGTCTCTGACCACATTCATCTTCCTGTTTCGGCTGCGTATAGGCAGCTTACAGCCCATGAAACAGGCTTATCTTTAGTGTACGGGTTGTTCAGGCGGGTGTCTAGGGTTGGGGACCGTTCCAATATGATAGGAAAACAATTCAACTGCATGTATAATTTATTTACAAATGTATATGCCATATCTGCAACAGAATTGAAAAAAAACTCTCTCTCAAAACCCCTGCTCACAGACACATATTGGTTTGCAACCATTTCCTTTCTCACTCAACGCCAAAAACACACACTACACTTTCCATCACAATACGCCCAGACTAGAGGTCGACCGAATATGATTTTTCAACACCGATACCGATTATTGAGGACCAAAAAAGCCGATACCGATTAATCGGCCGATTTTAAGATATTTCTATTGGTAATAATGACAATTACAACAATACTGAATGAACACTTATTTTAACTTAATATGATACATAAATAAAAATCAATTTAGCCTCAAATAAATAATGAAACATGTTCGATTTGGTTTAAATAATGCAAAAACAAAGTGTTGGAGAAGAAAGTAAAGTGCAATATGTGCCATCTAAGAAAGCTAACGTTTAAGTTCCTTGCTCAGAACATGAGAACATATGAAAGCTGGTGGTTCCTTTTAACATGAGTCTTCAATATTCCCAGGTAAGAAGTTTTAGGTTGTAGTTATTATAGGAATTATAGGACTATTTCTCTCTATACCATTTGTATTTCATTAACCTTTGGCTATTGGATGTTCTTATAGGCAGTATAGTATTGCCAGTGTAACAGTATAGCTTCCGTCCCCTCCTCGCCCATGCCTGGGCAAGAACCAGGAACACATCGACAACAGCCACCCTTGAAGCAGCGTTACCCATCGCTCCCCTCTGCAAGGGGAACAACTACTCCAAGCCTCAGAGCGAGTGACGTTTGAAATGCTATTAGCGCGCACCCAGCTAACTAGCCAGCCATTTCACATCGGTTACACCAGCCATTAGGCTGATAGGCTTGAAGTCATAAACAGTGCTGTGCTTGCGAAGAGCTGCTGGCAAAACGCACTAAAGTGCTGTTTGAATGAATGCTTACGAGCCTGCTGCTGCCTACCATCGCCCAGTCAGACTGCTCTATCAAATCATAGACTTAATTATAACATAATAACACACAGAAATACGAGCCTTTGGTCATTAATATGGTTGAATCTGGAAACTATCATCTCGAAAACAAAACGTTTATTCTTTCAGTGAAATACGGAACCGTTCCGTATTTTATCTAACGGGTGGCATCCCTAAGTCTAAATATTGCTGTTACATTGCACAACCTTCAATGTTATGTCATAATTACGTACAATTAGTTCACAATGAGCCAGGCTGCCCAAACTGTTGCATATACCCTGACTCTGCATGTAAGGAACGCAAGAGAAATGACACAATTTCACCTGGATTTCTTTTAGCTAAATATGCAGGTTAAAAAATATATAGATTTTTGATTTTATTGATTTTAAGAAAGGCGTTGAGGTTTATGGTTAGCTACAGTCGTCCAACGATTGTGCTTTTTTTTTCACAAATGCGCTTTTGTTAAATCAACCCCAGCTTTGCATCGATTATATGCAACGCAGGACACGCTAGATAAACTAGTAATATCATCAACCCTGTGTAGTTATAACTAGTGATTATGATTGATTGTTTTTTATAAGATACGTTTAATGCGAGCTGGCAACTTACCTTGGCTTCTACTGCATGCGCGTAACAGGCAGGCTCCTCGTGGAATGCAATGAGAGGCAGGTGGTTAGAGCGTTGGACTAGTTAACTGTAAGGTTGCAAGATTGGGTCCACCGAGATGACAAGGTCAAAATCTGTCATTCTGCCCCTGAACAAGGAAGTTAACTCACCATTCCAAGGCCGTCATTGAAAATTAGAATGTGTTCTTAAATGACTTGCCTAGTTAAATAAAGGTATAAAAAAATCTGCCAAATCGTCGCCCAAAAATGCCGATTTCTGATTGTTATGAAAACTTGTAATCGGCCCTAATTAATCGGCCATTCAGATGAATCGGTCGACCTCTAGTCCACACATACCCTGTGCCTTCTATGTCCTCTGTCTGCTGTGTTTTATCTCCACCATGTTGATTGAGTGCTTTTGTGTTCCATTTGTTACTGTAGTATTTACTGTAGTGAGTCACACTGTATTACGGCACCTTTTCAAATCAAATCACATGTTATTGGTCCCATGGTTAGCAGATGTTTCTGGTCACATGGTCAGCAGATGTTATTGGTCACATGGTTAGCAGATGTTATTGGTCACATGGTTAGCAGATGTTATTGGTCACATGGTTAGCAGATGTTTCTGGTCACATGGTTAGCAGATGTTTCTGGTCACATGGTTAGCAGATGTTATTGGTCACATGGTTAGCAGATGTTAATGGTCACATGGTTAGCAGATGTTAATGGTCACATGGTTAGCAGATGTTATTGGTCACATGGTTAGCAGATGTTATTGGTCACATGGTTAGCAGATGTTATTGGTCACATGGTTAGCAGATGTTATTGGTCACATGATTAGCAGATGTTAATGGTCACATGATTAGCAGATGTTAATGGTCACATGGTTAGCAGATGTTATTGGTCACATGATTAGCAGATGTTAATGGTCACATGGTTAGCAGATGTTATTGGTCACATGGTTAGCAGATGTTATTGGTCACATGGTTAGCAGATGTTATTGGTCACATGGTCAGCAGATGTTATTGGTCACATGGTTAGCAGATGTTATTGGTCACATGGTTAGCAGATGTTATTGGTCACATGGTTAGCAGATGTTATTGGTCACATGGTTAGCAGATGTTATTGGTCACATGGTCAGCAGATGTTATTGGTCCCATGGTTAACAGATGTTATTGGTCACATGGTTAGCAGATGTTATTGGTCACATGGTCAGCAGATGTTATAAGTCCCATGGTTAACAGATGTTATTGGTCACATGGTTAGCAGATGTTATTGGTCACATGGTCAGCAGATGTTATTGGTCACATGGTTAGCAGATGTTATTGGTCACATGGTTAGCAGATGTTATTGGTCACATGGTCAGCAGATGTTATTGGTCACATGGTCAGCAGATGTTATTGGTCCCATGGTTAACAGATGTTATTGGTCACATGGTTAACAGATGTTATTGGTCACATGGTTAGCAGATGTTATTGGTCACATGGTTAGCAGATGTTATTGGTCACATGGTTAGCAGATGTTATTGGTCACATGGTTAGCAGATGTTTTTGGTCACATGGTTAGCAGATGTTATTGGTCACATGGTTAGCAGATGTTATTGGTCACATGGTTAGCAGATGTTATTGGTCACATGGTTAGCAGATGTTATTGGTCACATGGTTAGCAGATGTTATTGGTCACATGGTTAGCAGATGTTATTGGTCACATGGTTAGCAGATGTTTCTGGTCACATGGTTAGCAGATGTTATTGGTCACATGGTTAGCAGATGTTATTGGTCACATGGTTAGCAGATGTTATTGGTCACATGGTTAGCAGATGTTTCTGGTCACATGGTTAGCAGATGTTATTGGTCACATGGTTAGCAGATGTTATTGGTCACATGGTTAGCAGATGTTATTGGTCACATGGTTAGCAGATGTTATTGGTCACATGGTTAGCAGATGTTATTGGTCACATGGTTAGCAGATGTTATTGGTCACATGGTTAGCAGATGTTATTGGTCACATGGTTAGCAGATGTTATTGGTCACATGGTTAGCAGATGTTATTGGTCACATGGTTAGCAGATGTTATTGGTCACATGGTTAGCAGATGTTATTGGTCACATGGTTAGCAGATGTTATTGGTCACATGGTTAGCAGATGTTATTGGTCACATGGTTAGCAGATGTTATTGGTCACATGGTTAGCAGATGTTATTGGTCACATGGTTAGCAGATGTTATTGGTCACATGGTCAGCAGATGTTATTGGTCACATGGTCAGCAGATGTTATTGGTCACATGGTCAGCAGATGTTATTGGTCACATGGTCAGCAGATGTTATTGGTCACATGGTTAACAGATGTTATTGGTCACATGGTTAACAGATGTTATTGGTCACATGGTTAGCAGATGTTATTGGTCACATGGTCAGCAGATGTTATTGGTCCCATGGTCAACAGATGTTATTGGTCACATGGTTAGCAGATGTTATTGGTCACATGGTCAGCAGATGTTATTGGTCACATGGTTAGCAGATGTTATTGGTCACATGGTTAGCAGATGTTATTGGTCACATGGTCAGCAGATGTTATTGGTCACATGGTTAGCAGATGTTATTGGTCACATGGTTAGCAGATGTTATTGGTCACATGGTTAGCAGATGTTATTGGTCCCATGGTTAGCAGATGTTATTGGTCACATGGTTAGCAGATGTTATTGGTCACATGGTTAGCAGATGTTATTGGTCACATGGTTAGCAGATGTTATTGGTCACATGGTCAGCAGATGTTATTGGTCACATGGTTAGCAGATGTTATTGGTCACATGGTTAGCAGATGTTATTGGTCACATGGTTAGCAGATGTTATTGGTCACATGGTTAGCAGATGTTATTGGTCACATGGTTAGCAGATGTTATTGGTCACATGGTTAGCAGATGTTATTGGTCACATGGTTAGCAGATGTTTCTGGTCACATGGTTAGCAGATGTTATTGGTCACATGGTTAGCAGATGTTATTGGTCACATGGTTAGCAGATGTTATTGGTCACATGGTTAGCAGATGTTATTGGTCACATGGTTAGCAGATGTTATTGGTCACATGGTTAGCAGATGTTATTGGTCACATGGTTAGCAGATGTTATTGGTCACATGGTTAGCAGATGTTATTGGTCACATGGTTAGCAGATGTTTCTGGTCACATGGTTAGCAGATGTTATTGGTCACATGGTTAGCAGATGTTATTGGTCACATGGTTAGCAGATGTTATTGGTCACATGGTTAGCAGATGTTATTGGTCACATGGTTAGCAGATGTTATTGGTCACATGGTTAGCAGATGTTATTGGTCACATGGTTAGCAGATGTTATTGGTCACATACACATGGTTAGCAGATGTTATTGGTCACATGGTTAGCAGATGTGTATGCGAGTGTAGCGAAATACTTGTGCTTCTACTTCTGACAATGCAGTAATATCTAACAAGTAATCTAACAAATTCACAACAATTACCAACTACAAGTTTAAAGGAGTGAATGAGAATATGTGCATAAAAATATATGAATGAGCGATGGCCGACCGGCATAGGCAAGATGCAGTAGATGACATAGAGTACAGTATATACATATGAGATGAGTAATGTAGGGTATGTAAACATTATATAAAGTGGCATTGTTTAAAGTGGTTTGTGATCCCTTTATTAAAGGGGCCAGAGATTTGAGTCAGTATGTTGGCAACAGCCTCTCTATGTTAGTGATGGCTGTTCCCTCTCTATGTTAGTGATGGCTGTTCCCTCTCTATGTTAGTGATGGCTGTTCCCTCTCTATGTTAGTGATGGCTGTTCCCTCTCTATGTTAGTGATGGCTGTTCCCTCTCTATGTTAGTGATGGCTGTTCCCTCTCTATGTTAGTGATGGCTGTTCCCTCTCTATGTTAGTGATGGCTGTTCCCTCTCTATGTTAGTGATCCTCTGCTGTTTCTTGGACTTCTAACCCTTTAAATCACACAGGCTAATAGTTGGTATCTACCCAGAAGTCTGTAGCTCAAAAATGTGGAGTCTCTTATCTTGGACTATTTTCTACATTGTGGAATAAAAATGAAGACATCAAAACTACGAAATAACTCAAATGGAATCATGTAGTAAACAAAAAAGTGTTGAACAAATCAAAATATATTTTATATTTGAGATTATTCAAAGTAGCTACTCTTTGCCTTGAAGACAGCTTTGCACACTCTTAGCGTTCTCTCAACCAGCTTCACCTGGAATGCTTTTCCAACAGTCTTGAAGGAGTTCCAGCAAATGCTGAGCACTTGTTGGCTACTTTTCCTTCACCAACTCATCCCAAACCATCTCAATTGGGTTGAGATTGGGTGATTGTGGAGGCCAGGCCATCTGATGCAGAACTCCATCACTCCACTTCTTGGTCAAAAAGCCCTTATACAGCCTGGAGGTGTGTTGGGTCATTGTCCTGTTGAAAAACAAATGATTGTCCCAGTAAGTGCAAACCTGATGTGATGGCGTATCCCTGCAGAACGCTGTGGTAGCCATGCTGGTTAAGTGTGCCTTGAATTCTAAAATGAATCACTGACAGTGTCACCAGCAAAGCACCATCGCACCTCCTCCTCCATGCTTCACGGTGGGAACCACACATACAGAGATCATCCATTCACCTACTCTGTGTCTCACAAAGACATGGCGGTTGGAACCAAACATCTCCAATTTGGACTCATCAGACCAAAGGACAGATTTCCACCGGTCTAATGTCCATTGCTTGTGTTTCTTGGCCCAAGCAAGTCTCTTCTTCTTATTGGTGTCCTTTAGTAGTGGTTTCTTTGCAGCAATTCGACCAAGAAGGCCTGATTTACGCAGTCTCCTCTGAACAGTTGATGTTGATGTGTCTGTTACTTGAGATCTGCAGTCCAAATAAATGCTTCAATCTGAGGTGCAGTTAACTCTGATGAACGTGTCCTCTGCAGCTGAGGTAACTCTGGGTCTTCTTGTTCTGTTGCGGTCCTCATGAGAGACAGTTAACTCTGATGAACGTATCCTCTGCAGCTGAGGTAACTCTGGGTCTTCTTGTTCTGTTGCGGTCCTCATGAGAGCCAGTTAACTCTGATGAACGTATCCTCTGCAGCTGAGGTAACTCTGGGTCTTCTTGTTCTGTGGCGGTCCTAAAGAGAGCCAGTTAAATCTGATGAACGTATCCTCTGCAGCTGAGGTAACTCTGGGTCTTCTTGTTCTGTGGCGGTCCTAAAGAGAGCCAGTTAAATCTGATGAACGTATCCTCTGCAGCTGAGGTAACTCTGGGTCTTCTTGTTCTGTGGCGGTCCTCATGAGAGACAGTTTCATCAAAGCCCTTGATGGTTTTCGCGACTGCACTTGAAGAAACTTTCAAAGTTCTTGAAATGTTCCGTATTGACTGACCTTCATGTCTTAAAGTAATGATGGACTGACCTTCATGTCTTAAAGTAATGATGGACTGACCTTCATGTCTTAAAGTAATGATGGACTGACCTTCATGTCTTAAAGTAATGATGGACTGACCTTCATGTCTTAAAGTAATGATGGACTGACCTTCATGTCTTAAAGTAATGATGGACTGACCTTCATGTCTTAAAGTAATGATGGACTGACCTTCATGTCTTAAAGTAATGATGGACTGTCGTTTCTCTTTGCTTATTTGAGCTGTTCTTGCCATAATATGGCCTTGGTGTTTTACCAAATAGGTCTATCTTCTGTATACCACCCCTACCTTGTCACAACACAACTGATTGGCTCAAATACTTTTTTTGGTTACGACATGATTCCATGTGTGTTATTTCATAGTTTTGATGTCTTCACTATTATTCTACAATGTAGAAAATAGTCAAACTAAAGAAAAACCCTGGAATGAGTAGGTGTCCAAATGTTTGACTGGTACTGTACCTCCCAGTTTCCTTGTTTAACCACAACCGGTTAATTAACTAATCATATGATATGTACAGGAGAGTAATGTTGTTACGTTAAACAGCTGGTAGACGAGAATGTTCCCATATGTCCACTAGAGGGCAGTGTTTGACCAGGCATTAGCTACACTACAGACCTGGCAGTATTCTCTTCTCTCAGCCACCAGTGTGATACCAGGTACAGTAGTGGAAATACTGAAGAGGTTGTTAAAATGAATATTTTTCTGTGTGAGCCCAATGTTTTATCATTTTACATTCACATCAGGTAAATGGGTTGGTATCATCTTGAGTAGGTGAGTATTTAAACACAGAACGGATGTTTTTCATAGCTACTTAAATCAGCATTATGCTGAGGTCGACTATGCAGATCCACGTCCATAAAGTAGAGCAGTGCCCTTGAATGAATCCACAGGATTTGTCACTGCAGTTTCTGTTGGTTTTACTGTATCATGGGCAACGTGTGTGATGTCATGGGTGATGTGTGTGATGTCATGGGAGATGGTGTGTGATGTCATGGGCAACGTGTGTGATGTCATGGGTGATGTGTGTGATGTCATGGGCACAAGGTGTGTGATGTCATGGGTGATGTGTGTGATGTCATGGGTGATGTGTGTGATGTCATGGGAGACGGTGTGTGATGTCATGGGCAACGTGTGTGATGTCATGGGTGATGTGTGTGATGTCATGGGAGATGGTGTGTGATGTCATGGGCAACGTGTGTGATGTCATGGGTGATGTGTGTGATGTCATGGGCAACGTGTGTGATGTCATGGGTGATGTGTGTGATGTCATGGGAGATGGTGTTGTGAGGTCATGTACAACGTGTGTGATGTCATGGGAGATGGTGTTGTGAGGTCATGTACAACGTGTGTGATGTCATGGGAGATGGTGTTGTGAGGTCATGTACAACGTGTGTGATGTCATGGGAGATGGTGTTGTGAGGTCATGTACAACGTGTGTGATGTCATGGGAGATGGTGTGCGACGTGTGTGATGTCATGGGAGATGGTGTGCGACGTGTGTGATGTCAAGGGAGACGTGTGTGTGAGGTCATGGGAGATGTGTGTGATGTCATGGGAGACGGTGTGTGAGGTCATGGGAGATGTGTGTGATGTCATGGGAGACGGTGTGTGAGGTCATGGGTGATGTGTGTGATGTCATGGGCAACGTGTGTGATGTCATGGGTGATGTGTGTGATGTCATGGGAGATGGTGTGCGACGTGTGTGATGTCATGGGAGATGTGTGTGATGTCATGGGAGACGGTGTGTGATGTCAAGGGAGATGGTGTGTGATGTCATGGGAGACGTGTTTGTGTCAGGGTTTCTGTTCACCGGTTAAAAGGTTATAATGGAAAGCTGATAAATTAAACGGTTGCCGTCCAAAATGACCGGGAGTTAAAAACATCCCATTGCAAAATAATGTTTTTTATTCATCGATGGAAATGCTGGTCAATGTAAATGGGTCTTTCTATAAGCTCGGGTACCAGTGAGGATTTCCTACACTGGACAACTTGTTACAGCTGATCAGTCATTGATAATAATCTGCCATTTTGTTTTTCATTTTATTACATGAAGATATAAGGGGGATCATAGCTATATTCAATACAATTCACGAGTTGATTTAAAACCCGTTTAACCCTATATCATGGTTGGTGTCTTGACGGATTTGTCCAAAACCATGTGACATAACATGCCTTTTCTGTCCTTCAGACGTTCATATATTATTCCGTTAAATTAAACATTGAACTTGCTGTTGGACAGTATTTCATACAGAGATCTCAGAGATGTGATTGGGCATGTGATGCATGTGATTGGTCATGTGATGCATGTGATTGGGCATGTGATGCATGTGATTGGTCATGTGATGCATGTGATTGAGCATGTGATGCATGTGATTGGTCATGTGATGCATGTGATGCATGTGATTGGGCATGTGATTCATGTGATTGAGCATGTGATGCATGTGATTGGTCATGTGATGCATGTGATGCATGTGATGCGGCATGTGATGCATGTGATTGGTCATGTGATGCATGTGATGCATGTGATTGAGCATGTGATGCATGTGATTGGGCATGTGATGCATGTGATTGGGAATGTGATTGGTCATGTGATGCATGTGATGCATGTGATTGGGCATGTGATGCATGTGATTGGGAATGTGATTGGTCATGTGATGCATGTGATGCATGTGATTGAGCATGTGATGCATGTGATTGGTCATGTGATGCATGTGATGCATGTGATGCGGCATGTGATGCATGTGATGCATGTGATGCATGTGATTGAGCATGTGATGCATGTGATTGGGCATGTGATGCATGTGATTGGGAATGTGATTGGTCATGTGATGCATGTGATGCATGTGATTGGGCATGTGATGCATGTGATTGGGCATGTGATGCATGTGATTGGGCATGTGATGCATGTGATTGGTGATTGGGCATGTGATGCATATGATTGGGCATGTGATGCGGCATGTAATTGGTCATGTGATGCATGTGATGCATGTGATTGGGCATGTGATGCATCTGATTGGGCATGTGATGCGGCATGTGATTGGGCATGTGATGCATGTGATTGGGCATGTGATGCATGTGATTGGGCATGTGATGCATGTGATTGGGCATGTGATTCATGTGATGCATGTAATTGGTCATGTGATGCATGTGATGCATGTGATTGGGCATGTGATGCATGTGATTGGGCATGTGATGCATGTGATGCATGTGATGCATGTGATTGGGCATGTGATTCATGTAATGCATGTGATTGGGCATGTGATGCATGTGATTGGGCATGTGATGCATGTGATGCGGCATGTGATGCATGTGATTGGGCATGTGATGCATGTGATTGGGCATGTGATGCATGTGATTGGGCATGTGATGCATGTGATTGGGCATGTGATGCATGTGATTGGGCATGTGATGCATGTGATTGGGCATGTGATGCATGTGATTGGGCATGTGATGCATGTGATTGGGCATGTGATGCATGTGATTGGGCATGTGATGCATGTGATTGGGCATGTGATGCATATAACAGAGCAAGTACTGGAAAAAGGTGTTCCCGAGGATTGTCCAGGATATTTTGGTCTCATTCGTTATGCTGGTAAAGACCGTTGTGTCTGGATCCATATGGGATCTAATATCCCCAGTGAATGGATGTCGATATTATGTTGTAGTGGGCTTGATTTACAGCAGGGTCTCATTAGATTTAACAGAGAAAGCATCAAGGTAACGAGTTCATGTTTTTGTGCCTCAGATTGGACACGGTGTGCAATTGTGTAGGATAGACTGTTGCTTAAAACACCCAACGCTATTCTTATTAATTATTCTGGTTATAATGACAACAAATGACAGCTTAGTGGTCGTCTTCATGATTTGACCTGCTCATGAAATAGCATGACAAAAACCCCTGTGATTTTGAACAATACCAGGGGATTGAAGCAGCCTACTTGAACTTGAATTTGAAGCTCAGAAATTCAAGTACTTGAATAGGCCTACTTGAAAATCAGACATTTCCTCAATTTTGTGCTTGATAAATCCTTGTAATTATTGTTGCCAATTTATAAGTTCTCCTGCTCCCTTGCAATTATCTGTGGTTTCAATTTTTTTTAAATCTGTTTTTGTGATAGATGTGGCCACTTTAGTTAGTCTCCCGACGCTTCAATTGAAGGGCTTTTGTGTTACTCTGTTGCGGTAAAAACATGATTGGTAATTATGAGGATGACATCATCTGTTGGCTTCAACCAATAGGAACCGGGCTTTCTGTACAAACCCTTCCATTACAATAGGAACCGGGCTTTCTGTACAAACCCTTCCATTACAATAGGAACCAGGCTTTCTGTACAAACCCTTCCATTACAATAGGAACCAGGCTTTCTGTACAAACCCTTCCATTACAATAGGAACCTGGCTTTCTGTACAAACCCTTCCATTACAATAGGAACCGGGCTTTCCATACAAACCCTTCCATTACAATAGGAACCGGGCTTTCTGTACAAACCCTTCCATTACAATAGGAACCGGGCTTTCCGTACAAACCCTTCCATTACAATAGGAACCGGGCTTTCCGTACAAACCCTTCCATTACAATAGGAACCGGGCTTTCTGTACAAACCCTTCCATTACAATAGGAACCGGGCTTTCTGCACAAACCCTTCCATTACAATAGGAACCGGGCTTTCTGTACAAACCCTTCCATTACAATAGGAACCTGGCTTTCTGTACAAACCCTTCCATTCCAATAGGAACCTGGCTTTCTGTACAAACCCTTCCATTACAATAGGAACCGGGCTTTCTGTACAAACCCTTCCATTACAATAGGAACCTGGCTTTCTGTACAAACCCTTCCATTACAATAGGAACCGGGCTTTCTGTACAAACCCTTCCATTACAATAGGAACCTGGCTTTCTGTACAAACCCTTCCATTACAATAGGAACCGGGCTTTCTGTACAAACCCTTCCATTACAATAGGAACCGGGCTTTCTGTACAAACCCTTCCATTACAATAGGAACCTGGCTTTCTGTACAAACCCTTCCATTCCAATAGGAACCGGGCTTTCCGTACAAACCCTTCCATTACAATAGGAACCGGCTTTCTGTACAAACCCTTCCATTACAATAGGAACCTGGCTTTTGGTACAAACCCTTCCACACAATAGGAACCAGGCTTTCCTACAAACCTTCCATTACAATAGGAACTTTATTATGTGTACAACCTTCCTTCCATTACAATAGGAACCGGCTCTATTTAGTCACAAAACCCTTCCATTACAATAGGAACCGGCTTTCCGAATACAAACCCTTCCATTATCAATAGGAACCGCCTAAAACAAACCCTTCCATTACAATAGGAACCTGGCTGATTTAAAACCCTTCCATTACAATAGGAACCGGGCTTTCTGTACAAACCCTTCCATTACAATAGGAACCGGGTTTTACAAACCCTTCCATTACAATAGGAACCTGGCTTTTGGAGCATTCTCACCATAACACCAACTGATTTGGTGAGCTAAAGGTTCTATTCAGTGGCTTTATTATTGAACTGCGACCTTTGGCCATGTAAGCTTCAAACAGAAAGACCGCCATGCACCCATTTTTTTAGTCAGGCAAAGTCCTCATTATTCTCACATATTTTAGAATGTAATAACTATTTTTTTAATTTTTTTATTTCACCTTTATTTAACCAGGTAGGCTAGTTGAGAAAAGTTCTCATTTGCAAAACCTGGCCAAGATAAAGCATAGCAGTGTGAACAGACAACACAGAGTTACACATGGAGTAAACAATTAGCAAGTCAATAACACAGTAGCAAAAAATGGGCAGTCTATATACAATTGTGTGCAAAAGGCATGAGGAGGTAGGCGAATAATACATTTTGCAGATTAACACTGGAGTGATAAATGATCAGATGGTCATGTACAGGTAGAGATATTGGTGTGCAAAAGAGCAGAAAAGTAAATAAATAAAAACAGTATAAAAACAGTATGGGAATGAGGTAGGTGAAAATGGGTGAGCTATTTACCTATAGACTATGTACAATGCATTGGCAACGCCTAAAACAAACATTCAAAATACATTCCTCTGATTTAAAAATAACAAAGTTGTACATTTACCAAGGATTCTAGAATCTTATCTAGACCAGGAATCCTTGAAATGGGGCCATAGTTATTAACACCACTACTATCCACCCTTATGGAGAGCCAGCACGAGATGATTTACATACTTGTGGAATATTTCCTGATAAATGTTTAATATACAGTGCCTTGCGAAAGTATTCGGCCCCCTTGAACTTTGCGACCTTTTGCCACATTTCAGGCTTCAAACATAAAGATATAAAACTGTATTTTTTTTGTGAAGAATCAACAACAAGTGGGACACAATGATGAAGTGGAATGATATTTATTGGATATTTCAAACTTTTTAACAAATCCAAAACTGAAAAATTGGGCGTGCAAAATTATTCAGTCCCCCAGAGTTAACACTTTGTAGCGCCTCTTTGCTGCATTACAGCTGTAAGTCGCTTGGTGGTATGTCTCTATCAGTTTTGCACATCGAGAGACTGCCATTTTTTCCCATTCCTCCTTGCAAAACAGCTCTTGGGAGCTCAGTGAGGTTGGATGGAGAGCATTTGTGAACAGCAGTTTCCAGTTCTTTCCACAGATTCTCGATTGGATTCAGGTCTGACTTTGACTTGGCCATTCTAACACCTGGATATGTTTATTTTTGAACCATTCCATTGTAGATTTTGCTTTATGTTTTGGATCATTGTCTTGTTGGAAGACAAATCTCCGTCCCAGTCTCAGGTCTTTTGCAGACTCCATCAGGTTTTCTTCCAGAATGGTCCTGTATTTGGCTCCATCCATCTTCCCATCCATTTGAACCATCTTCCCTGTCCCTGCTGAAGAAAAGCAGGCCCAAACCATGATGCTGCCACCACCATGTTTGACAGTGATGGTGTGTCTTCAGGTGATGAGCTGTGTTGCTTTACGCCAAACATAACGTTTTGCATTGTTGCCAAAAAGTTCAATTTTGGTTTCATCTGACCAGAGCACCTCTTCCATATGTTTGGTGCGTCTCCCAGGTGGCTTGTGGCAAACTTTAAACAACACTTTTTATGGATATCTTTAAGAAATGGCTTTCTTGTTGCCACTCTTCCATAAAGGCCAGATTTGTGCAATATACGACTGATTGTTGTCCTATGGACAGAGTCTCCCACCTCAGCTGTAGATCTCTGCAGTTCATCCAGAGATCATCCAGCCTGATCAGTGAATAGACTAAGAATTCTTTCAAAGAGATAAATGGTGTGCATCAATGATTCAGAGAATAGATCTCTACAGTTCCAGAGTGATCATGGGCCTCTTGGCTGCATCTCTGATCAGTCTTCTCCTTGTATGAGCTGAAAGTTTAGAGCGACGGCCAGGTCTTGGTAGATTTGCAGTGGTCTGATACTCCTTCCATTTCAGAAGAGGAAGTAGAACCCTTCAGGGATTTGACAGGTTTCCGATATTTAGCTGGGTTCTCATTACAATCCGAAGAGGGGTTACATTATAATCAGATTTAGCCTTTCCGATTTGTTTTACAACATTGACGCCTCAGTTGCTATGGTTATTTTGACATCTCGATGAGGAGCGTGCCCAAAGTAAACTGCCTGTTAATCTGGCCCAGAAGTTACCAAGTTATCCTAGTTTCAGTCAATACCAGAATGTCCCCAGAGATCCTAGTTTCAGTCAATACCAGAATGACCCCAGAGATCCTAGTTTCAGTCAATACCAGATTGACTCCAGAGATCCTAGTTTCAGTCAATACCAGAATGACCCCAGAGATCCTAGTTTCAGTCAATACCAGAATGACCCCAGAGATCCTAGTTTCAGTCAATACCAGAATGTCCCCAGAGATCCCAGTTTCAGTCAATACCAGAATGTCCCCAGAGATCCTAGTTTCAGTCAATCAGAATGTCCCCAGAGATCCTAGTTTCAGTCCCCAGAATGACCCCAGAGATCCTAGTTTCAGTCAATACCAGAATGACCCCAGAGATCCTAGTTTCAGTCAATACCAGAATGACCCCAGAGATCCTAGTTTCAGTCAATACCAGAATGACCCCAGAGATCCTAGTTTCAGTCAATACCAGAATGACCCCAGAGATCCTAGTTTCAGTCAATACCAGAATGACCCCAGAGATCCTAGTTTCAGTCAATACCAGAATGACCCCAGAGATCCTAGTTTCAGTCAATACCAGAATGACCCCAGAGATCCTAGTTTCAGTCAATACCAGAATGACCCCAGAGATCCTAGTTTCAGTCAATACCAGAATGACCCCAGAGATCCTAGTTTCAGTCAATACCAGAATGACCCCAGAGATCCTAGTTTCAGTCAATACCAGAATGACCTCAGAGATCCTAGTTTCAGTCAATACCAGAATGACCTCAGAGATCCTAGTTTCAGTCAATACCAGAATGTCCCCAGAGATCCTAGTTTCAGTCAATACCAGAATGACCCCAGAGATCCTAGTTTCAGTCAATACCAGAATGACCCCAGAGATCCTAGTTTCAGTCAATACCAGAATGACCCCAGAGATCCTAGTTTCAGTCAATACCAGAATGACCCCAGAGATCCTAGTTTCAGTCAATACCAGAATGACCCCAGAGATCCTAGTTTCAGTCAATACCAGAATGACCCCAGAGATCCTAGTTTCAGTCAATACCAGAATGACCCCAGAGATCCTAGTTTCAGTCAATACCAGAATGACCCCAGAGATCCTAGTTTCAGTCAATACCAGAATGACCCCAGAGATCCTAGTTTCAGTCAATACCAGAATGACCCCAGAGATCCTAGTTTCAGTCAATACCAGAATGACCCCAGAGATCCTAGTTTCAGTCAATACCAGAATGACCTCAGAGATCCTAGTTTCAGTCAATACCAGAATGACCTCAGAGATCCTAGTTTCAGTCAATACCAGAATGTCCCCAGAGATCCTAGTTTCAGTCAATACCAGAATGTCCCCAGAGATCCTAGTTTCAGTCAATACCAGAATGTCCCCAGAGATCCTAGTTTCAGTCAATACCAGAATGTCCCCAGAGATCCTAGTTTCAGTCAATACCAGAATGACCCCAGAGATCCTAGTTTCAGTCAATACCAGAATGACCCCAGAGATCCTAGTTTCAGTCAATACCAGAATGACCCCAGAGATCCTAGTTTCAGTCAATACCAGAATGACCCCAGAGATCCTAGTTTCAGTCAATACCAGAATGACCCCAGAGATCCTAGTTTCAGTCAATACCAGAATGACCCCAGAGATCCTAGTTTCAGTCAATACCAGAATGACCCCAGAGATCCTAGTTTCAGTCAATACCAGAATGACCCCAGAGATCCTAGTTTCAGTCAATACCAGAATGACCCCAGAGATCCTAGTTTCAGTCAATACCAGAATGACCCAGAGATCCTAGTTTCAGTCAGTACCAGGATGACCCCAGAGATCCTAGTTTCAGTCAATACCAGAATGTCCCCAGAGATCCTAGTTTCAGTCAATACCAGAATGTCCCAAGAGATCCTAGTTTCAGTCAATACCAGAATGTCCCCAGAGATCCTAGTTTCAGTCAATACCAGATTGACTCCAGAGATCCTAGTTTCAGTCAATACCAGAATGTCCCCAGAGATCCTAGTTTCAGTCAATACTAGAATGACCCCAGAGATCCTAGTTTCAGTCAATACCAGAATGACCCCAGAGATCCTAGTTTCAGTCAATACCAGAATGACCCCAGAGATCCTAGTTTCAGTCAATACCAGAATGACCTCAGAGATCCTAGTTTCAGACAATACCAGAATGACCCCAGAGATCCTAGTTTCAGTCAATACCAGAATGACCCCAGAGATCCTAGTTTCAGTCAATACCAGAATGACCCCAGAGATCCTAGTTTCAGTCAATACCAGAATGACTCCAGAGATCCTAGTTTCAGTCAATACCAGAATGACCCCAGAGATCCTAGTTTCAGTCAATACCAGAATGACCCCAGAGATCCTAGTTTCAGTCAATACCAGAATGACCCCAGAGATCCTAGTTTCAGTCAATACCAGAATGACCCCAGAGATCCTAGTTTCAGTCAATACCAGAATGACCCCAGAGATCCTAGTTTCAGTCAATACCAGAATGACCCCAGAGATCCTAGTTTCAGTCAATACCAGAATGACCCCTAGAGATCCTAGTTTCAGTCAATACCAGAATGACCCCAGAGATCCTAGTTTCAGTCAATACCAGAATGACCCCAGAGATCCTAGTTTCAGTCAATACCAGAATGACCCCAGAGATCCTAGTTTCAGTCAATACCAGAATGACCCCAGAGATCCTAGTTTCAGTCAATACCAGAATGACCCCAGAGATCCTAGTTTCAGTCAATACCAGAATGACCCCAGAGATCCTAGTTTCAGTCAATACCAGAATGACCCCAGAGATCCTAGTTTCAGTCAATACCAGAATGACCCCAGAGATCCTAGTTTCAGTCAATACCAGAATGACCCCAGAGATCCTAGTTTCAGTCAATACCAGAATGACCCCAGAGATCCTAGTTTCAGTCAATACCAGAATGACCCCAGAGATCCTAGTTTCAGTCAATACCAGAATGACCCCAGAGATCCTAGTTTCAGTCAATACCAGAATGACCTCAGAGATCCTAGTTTCAGTCAATACCAGAATGTCCCCAGAGATCCTAGTTTCAGTCAATACCAGAATGTCCCCAGAGATCCTAGTTTCAGTCAATACCAGAATGTCCCCAGAGATCCTAGTTTCAGTCAATACCAGAATGTCCCCAGAGATCCTAGTTTCAGTCAATACCAGAATGACCCCAGAGATCCTAGTTTCAGTCAATACCAGAATGACCCCAGAGATCCTAGTTTCAGTCAATACCAGAATGACCCCAGAGATCCTAGTTTCAGTCAATACCAGAATGACCCCAGAGATCCTAGTTTCAGTCAATACCAGAATGACCCCAGAGATCCTAGTTTCAGTCAATACCAGAATGACCCCAGAGATCCTAGTTTCAGTCAATACCAGAATGACCCCAGAGATCCTAGTTTCAGTCAATACCAGAATGACCCCAGAGATCCTAGTTTCAGTCAATACCAGAATGACCCCAGAGATCCTAGTTTCAGTCAATACCAGAATGACCCCAGAGATCCTAGTTTCAGTCAATACCAGAATGACCCAGAGATCCTAGTTTCAGTCAATACCAGAATGACCCCAGAGATCCTAGTTTCAGTCAATACCAGAATGTCCCCAGAGATCCTAGTTTCAGTCAATACCAGAATGTCCCCAGAGATCCTAGTTTCAGTCAATACCAGATTGACCAGAGATCCTAGTTTCAGTCAATACCAGAATGTCCCCAGAGATCCTAGTTTCAGTCAATACCAGAATGACCCCAGAGATCCTAGTTTCAGTCAATACCAGAATGACCCCAGAGATCCTAGTTTCAGTCAATACCAGAATGACCAGAGATCCTAGTTTCAGACCCCCAGAGATCCTAGTTTTTACCAGAATGACCCCAGAGATCCTAGTTTCAGTCAATACCAGAATGACCCCAGAGATCCTAGTTTCAGTCAATACCAGAATGAGTCCCCAGAGATCCTAGTTTCAGTCAATACCAGAATGACCCCAGAGATCCTAGTTTCAGTCAATACCAGAATGACCCCAGAGATCAGTCAATAGTTGACCCCAGAGATCCAGTCAATACCAGAATGACCCCAGAGATCCTAGTTTCAGTCAATACCAGAATGACCCCAGAGATCCTAGTTTCAGTCAATACCAGAATGACCCCAGAGATCCTAGTTTCAGTCAATACCAGAATGACCCCAGAGATCCTAGTTTCAGTCAATACCAGAATGACCCCAGAGATCCTAGTTTCAGTCAATACCAGAATGACCCCAGAGATCCTAGTTTCAGTCAATACCAGAATGTCCCCAGAGATCCTAGTTTCAGTCAATACCAGAATGACCCCAGAGATCCTAGTTTCAGTCAATACCAGAATGACCCCAGAGATCCTAGTTTCAGTCAATACCAGAATGACCCCAGAGATCCTAGTTTCAGTCAATACCAGAATGACCCCAGAGATCCTAGTTTCAGTCAATACCAGAATGACCCCAGAGATCCTAGTTTCAGTCAATACCAGAATGACCCCAGAGATCCTAGTTTCAGTCAATACCAGAATGACCCCAGAGATCCTAGTTTCAGTCAATACCAGAATGACCCCAGAGATCCTAGTTTCAGTCAATACCAGAATGACCCCAGAGATCCTAGTTTCAGTCAATACCAGAATGACCCCAGAGATCCTAGTTTCAGTCAATACCAGAATCAGTCAATACCAGAATGTCCCCAGAGATCCTAGTTTCAGTCAATACCAGAATGACCCCAGAGATCCTAGTTTCAGTCAATACCAGAATGTCCCCAGAGATCCTAGTTTCAGTCAATACCAGAATGACCCCAGAGATCCTAGTTTCAGTCAATACCAGAATGACCCCAGAGATCCTAGTTTCAGTCAATACCAGAATGACCCCAGAGATCCTAGTTTCATCAGAGAATGACCCCAGAGATCCTAGTTTCAGTCAATACCAGAATGACCCCAGAGATCTAGTTTCAGTCAATACCAGAATGACCCCAGAGATCCTAGTTTCAGTCAATACCAGAATGACCCCAGAGATCCTAGTTTCAGTCAATACCAGAATGACCCCAGAGATCCTAGTTTCAGTCAATACCAGAATGACCCCAGAGATCCTAGTTTCAGTCAATACCAGAATGACCCCAGAGATCCTAGTTTCAGTCAATACCAGAATGACCCCAGAGATCCTAGTTTCAGTCAATACCAGAATGTCCCCAGAGATCCTAGTTTCAGTCAATACCAGAATGACCCCAGAGATCCTAGTTTCAGTCAATACCAGAATGACCCCAGAGATCCTAGTTTCAATCAATACCAGAATGACCCCAGAGATCCTAGTTTCAGTCAATACCAGAATGACCCCAGAGATCCTAGTTTCAGTCAATACCAGAATGACCCCAGAGATCCTAGTTTCAGTCAATACCAGAATGACCCCAGAGATCCTAGTTTCAGTCAATACCAGAATGACCCCAGAGATCCTAGTTTCAGTCAATACCAGAATGACCCCAGAGATCCTAGTTTCAGTCAATACCAGAATGTCCCCAGAGATCCTAGTTTCAGTCAATACCAGATTGACTCCAGAGATCCTAGTTTCAGTCAATACCAGAATGACCCCAGAGATCCTAGTTTCAGTCAATACCAGAATGACCCCAGAGATCCTAGTTTCAGTCAATACCAGAATGTCCCCAGAGATCCTAGTTTCAGTCAATACCAGAATGACCCCAGAGATCCTAGTTTCAATCAATACCAGAATGACCCCAGAGATCCTAGTTTCAGTCAATACCAGAATGACCCCAGAGATCCTAGTTTCAGTACCAGAATGTCCCCAGAGATCCTAGTTTCAGTCAATACCAGATTGACCCAAGAGATCCTAGTTTCAGTCAATACCAGAATGTCCCCAGAGATCCTAGTTTCAGTCAATACCAGAATGACCCCAGAGATCCTAGTTTCAGTCAATACCAGAATGACCCCAGAGATCCTAGTTTCAGTACCAGAATGACCCCAGAGATGTTTCAGTCAATACCAGAATGACCCCAGAGATCCTAGTTTCAGTCAATACCAGAATGACCCCAGAGATCCTAGTTTCAGTCAATACCAGAATGACCCCAGAGATCCTAGTTTCAGTCAATACCAGAATGACCCCAGAGATCCTAGTTTCAGTCAATACCAGAATGACCCCAGAGATCCTAGTTTCAGTCAATACCAGAATGACCCCAGAGATCCTAGTTTCAGTCAATACCAGAATGTCCCCAGAGATCCTAGTTTCAGTCAATACCAGAATGACCCCAGAGATCCTAGTTTCAGTCAATACCAGAATGACCCCAGAGATCCTAGTTTCAGTCAATACCAGAATGACCCCAGAGATCCTAGTTTCAGTCAATACCAGAATGACCCCAGAGATCCTAGTTTCAGTCAATACCAGAATGACCCCAGAGATCCTAGTTTCAGTCAATACCAGAATGACCCCAGAGATCCTAGTTTCAGTCAATACCAGAATGAGATCCTAGTTTCAGTCAATACCAGAATGACCCCAGAGATCCTAGTTTCAGTCAATACCAGAATGTCCCCAGAGATCCTAGTTTCAGTCAATACCAGAATGTCCCCAGAGATCCTAGTTTCAGTCAATACCAGATTGACTCCAGAGATCCTAGTTTCAGTCAATACCAGAATGTCCCCAGAGATCCTAGTTTCAGTCAATACCAGAATGACCCCAGAGATCCTAGTTTCAGTCAATACCAGAATGACCCCAGAGATTCTAGTTTCAGTCAATACCAGAATGACCCCAGAGATCCTAGTTTCAGTCAATACCAGAATGACCCCAGAGATCCTAGTTTCAGTCAATACCAGAATGACCCAGAGATCCTAGTTTCAGTCAATACCAGAATGACCCCAGAGATCCTAGTTTCAGTCAATACCAGAATGACTCCAGAGATCCTAGTTTCAGTCAATACAGAATGACCTCAGAGATCCTAGTTTCAGTCAATACCAGAATGACCCCAGAGATCCTAGTTTCAGTCAATACCAGAATGACCCCAGAGATCCTAGTTTCAGTCAATACCAGAATGACCCCAGAGATCCTAGTTTCAGTCAATACCAGAATGACCCCAGAGATCCTAGTTTCAGTCAATACCAGAATGACCCCAGAGATCCTAGTTTCAGTCAATACCACCAGAATGACCCCAGAGATCCTAGTTTCAGTCAATACCAGAATGACCCCAGAGATCCTAGTTTCAGTCAATACCAGAATGAATGACCCCAGAGATCCTAGTTTCAGTCAATACCAGAATGACCCCAGAGATCCTAGTTTCAGTCAATACCAGAATGACCCCAGAGATCCTAGTTTCAGTCAATACCAGAATGACCCCAGAGATCCTAGTTTCAGTCAATACCAGAATGACCCCAGAGATCCTAGTTTCAGTCAATACCAGAATGACCCCAGAGATCCTAGTTTCAGTCAATACCAGAATGATCCTAGTTTCAGAGATCCAGAGATCCTAGTTTCAGTCAATACCAGAATGACCCCAGAGATCCTAGTTTCAGTCAATACCAGAATGACCCCAGAGATCCTAGTTTCAGTCAATACCAGAATGACCCCAGAGATCCTAGTTTCAGTCAATACCAGAATGACCCCAGAGATCCTAGTTTCAGTCAATACCAGAATGACCCCAGAGATCCTAGTTTCAGTCAATACCAGAATGTCCCCAGAGATCCTAGTTTCAGTCAATACCAGAATGTCCCAAGAGATCCTCGTTTCAGTCAATACCAGAATGTCCCCAGAGATCCTAGTTTCAGTCAATACCAGATTGACTCCAGAGATCCTAGTTTCAGTCAATACCAGAATGTCCCCAGAGATCCTAGTTTCAGTCAATACCAGAATGACCCCAGAGATCCTAGTTTCAGTCAATACCAGAATGACCCCAGAGATCCTAGTTTCAGTCAATCAGAATGACCCCAGAGATCCTAGTTTCAGTCAATACCAGAATGACCCAGAGATCCTAGTTTCAGTCAATACCAGAATGACCCCAGAGATCCTAGTTTCAGTCAATACCAGAATGTCCCCAGAGATCCTAGTTTCAGTCAATACCAGAATGTATCCTAGTTTCAGGCAAATGACTCCAGAGATCCTAGTTTCAGTCAATACCAGAATGTCCCCAGAGATCCTAGTTTCAGTCAATACCAGAATGACCCCAGAGATCCTAGTTTCAGTCAATACCAGAATGACCCCAGAGATCCTAGTTTCAGTCAATACCAGAATGACCCCAGAGATCCAGTTTCAGTCAATACCAGAATGACCCCAGAGATCCTAGTTTCAGTCAATACCAGAATGACCCCAGAGATCCTAGTTTCAGTCAATACCAGAATGACCCCAGAGATCCTAGTTTCAGTCAATACCAGAATGACCCCAGAGATCCTAGTTTCAGTCAATACCAGAATGACCCCAGAGATCCTAGTTTCAGTCAATACCAGAATGACCCCCAGAGATCCTAGTTTCAGTCAATACCAGAATGACCCCAGAGATCCTAGTTTCAGAGACCAGAATGACCCCAGAGATCCTAGTTTCAGTCAATACCAGAATGACCCCAGAGATCCTAGTTTCAGTCAATACCAGAATGACCAGAGATCCTAGTTTCAGTCAATCCAGAATGACCCCAGAGTCCTAGTTTCAGTCAATACCAGAATGACTCCCCTAGTTTCAGTCAATACCAGATGACCCCAGAGATCCTAGTTTCAGTCAATGTCCCCAGAGATCCTAGTTTCAGTCAATACCAGAAACCAGAAATGTCCATACCAGAGATCCTAGTTTCAGTCAATACCAGAATGACCCCAGAGATCCTAGTTTCAGTCAATACCAGAATGACCCCAGAGATCCTAGTTTCAGTCAATACCAGAATGACCCCAGAGATCCTAGTTTCAGTCAATACCAGAATGACCCCAGAGATCCTAGTTTCAGTCAATACCAGAATGACCCCAGAGATCCTAGTTTCAGTCAATACCAGAATGACCCCAGAGATCCTAGTTTCAGTCAATACCAGAATGACCCAGAGATCCTAGAGTCAATCCTAGTCCTAGTTTCAGTCAATACCAGAATGACCCCAGAGATCCTAGTTTCAGTCAATACCAGAATGACCCCAGAGATCCTAGTTTCAGTCAATACCAGAATGACCCCAGAGATCCTAGTTTCAGTCATTACCAGAATGACCTCAGAGATCCTAGTTTCAGTCAATACCAGAATGTCCCCAGAGATCTAGTTTCAGTAGAATGTCCCAGAGATCCTAGTTTCAGTCAATACCAGAATGACCCCAGAGATCCTAGTTTCAGTCAATACCAGAATGACCCCAGAGATCCTAGTTTCAGTCAATACCAGAATGTCCCCAGAGATCCTAGTTTCAGTCAATACCAGAATGACCCCAGAGATCCTAGTTTCAGTCAATACCAGAATGACCCCAGAGATCCTAGTTTCAGTCAATACCAGAATGACCCCAGAGATCCTAGTTTCAGTCAATACCAGAATGACCCCAGAGATCCTAGTTTCAGTCAATACCAGAATGATCCAGAGATCCTAGTTTCAGTCAATACCAGAATGACCCCAGAGATCCTAGTTTCAGTCAATACCAGAATGACCCCAGAGATCCTAGTTTCAGTCAATACCAGAATGACCCCAGAGATCCTAGTTTCAGTCAATACCAGAATGACCCCAGAGATCCTAGTTTCAGTCAATACCAGAATGACCCCAGAGATCCTAGTTTCAGTCAATACCAGAATGACCCCAGAGATCCTAGTTTCAGTCAATACCAGAATGACCCCAGAGATCCTAGTTTCAGTCAATACCAGAATGACCCCAGAGATCCTAGTTTCAGTCAATACCAGAATGACCCCAGAGATCCTAGTTTCAGTCAATACCAGAATGACCCCAGAGATCCTAGTTTCAGTCAATACCAGAATGACCCCAGAGATCCTAGTTTCAGTCAATACCAGAATGACCCCAGAGATCCTAGTTTCAGTCAATACCAGAATGACCCCAGAGATCCTAGTTTCAGTCAATACCAGAATGACCCCAGAGATCCTAGTTTCAGTCAATACCAGAATGACCCCAGAGATCCTAGTTTCAGTCAATACCAGAATGACCCCAGAGATCCTAGTTTCAGTCAATACCAGAATGACCCCAGAGATCCTAGTTTCAGTCAATACCAGAATGACCCCAGAGATCCTAGTTTCAGTCAATACCAGAATCCCAGAGATCCTAGTTTCAGTCAATACCAGAATGACCCCAGAGATCCTAGTTTCAGTCAATACCAGAATGACCCCAGAGATCCTAGTTTCAGTCAATACCAGAATGTCCCCAGAGATCCTAGTTTCAGTCAATACCAGAATGACCCAAGAGATCCTAGTTTCAGTCAATACCAGAATGTCCCCAGAGATCCTAGTTTCAGTCAATACCAGAATGACCAGAGATCCTAGTTTCAGTCAATACCAGAATGTCCAGAGATCCTAGTTTCAGTC
Source organism: Oncorhynchus keta (assembly GCF_023373465.1). Classification (NCBI taxonomy): domain Eukaryota; kingdom Metazoa; phylum Chordata; class Actinopteri; order Salmoniformes; family Salmonidae; genus Oncorhynchus; species Oncorhynchus keta. Next base: position 65,030 of record NW_026290837.1, read on the forward strand.
AATACCAGAATGACCCCAGAGATCCTAGTTTCAGTCAATACCAGAATGACCCCAGAGATCCTAGTTTCAGTCAATACCAGAATGACCCCAGAGATCCTAGTTTCAGTCAATACCAGAATGACCCCAGAGATCCTAGTTTCAGTCAATACCAGAATGACCCCAGAGATCCTAGTTTCAGTCAATACCAGAATGACCCCAGAGATCCTAGTTTCAGTCAATACCAGAATGACCCCAGAGATCCTAGTTTCAGTCAATACCAGAATGACCCCAGAGATCCTAGTTTCAGTCAATACCAGAATGACCCCAGAGATCCTAGTTTCAGTCAATACCAGAATGACCCCAGAGATCCTAGTTCAGTCAATACCAGAATGACCCCAGAGATCCTAGTTTCAGTCAATACCAGAATGACCCCAGAGATCCTAGTTTCAGTCAATACCAGAATGACCCCAGAGATCCTAGTTTCAGTCAATACCAGAATGACCCCAGAGATCCTAGTTTCAGTCAATACCAGAATGACCCCAGAGATCCTAGTTTCAGTCAATACCAGAATGACCCAGAGATCCTAGTTTCAGTCAATACCAGAATGACCCCAGAGATCCTAGTTTCAGTCAATACCAGAATGACCCCAGAGATCCTAGTTTCAGTCAATACCAGAATGTCCCCAGAGATCCTAGTTTCAGTCAATACCAGAATGACCCCAGAGATCCTAGTTTCAGTCAATACCAGAATGACCCCAGAGATCCTAGTTTCAGTCAATACCAGAATGACCCCAGAGATCCTAGTTTCAGTCAATACCAGAATGACCCCAGAGATCCTAGTTTCAGTCAATACCAGAATGACCCCAGAGATCCTAGTTTCAGTCAATACCAGAATGACCCCAGAGATCCTAGTTTCAGTCAATACCAGAATGACCCCAGAGATCCTAGTTTCAGTCAATACCAGAATGACCCCCGAGATCCTAGTTTCAGTCAATACCAGAATGTCCCCAGAGATCCTAGTTTCAGTCAATACCAGATTGACCCCAGAGATCCTAGTTTCAGTCAATACCAGAATGTCAGAGATCCTAGTTTCAGTCAATACCAGAATGACCCCAGAGATCCTAGTTTCAGTCAATACCAGAATGACCCCAGAGATCCTAGTTTCAGTCAATACCAGAATGACCCCAGAGATCCTAGTTTCAGTCAATACCAGAATGACCCCAGAGATCCTAGTTTCAGTCAATACCAGAATGACCCCAGAGATCCTAGTTTCAGTCAATACCAGAATGACCCCAGAGATCCTAGTTTCAGTCAATACCAGAATGACCCCAGAGATCCTAGTTTCAGTCAATACCAGAATGACCCCAGAGATCCTAGTTTCAGTCAATACCAGAATGACCCCAGAGATCCTAGTTTCAGTCAATACCAGAATGACCCCAGAGATCCTAGTTTCAGTCAATACCAGAATGACCCCAGAGATCCTAGTTTCAGTCAATACCAGAATGACCCCAGAGATCCTAGTTCAGTCAATACCAGAATGACCCCAGAGATCCTAGTTTCAGTCAATACCAGAATGACCCCAGAGATCCTAGTTTCAGTCAATACCAGAATGACCCCAGAGATCCTAGTTTCAGTCAATACCAGAATGACCCCAGAGATCCTAGTTTCAGTCAATACCAGAATGACCCCAGAGATCCTAGTTTCAGTCAATACCAGAATGACCCAGAGATACTAGTTTCAGTCAATACCAGAATGACCCCAGAGATCCTAGTTTCAGTCAATACCAGAATGACCCCAGAGATCCTAGTTTCAGTCAATACCAGAATGACCCAGAGATCAGATCCTAGTTTCACAGAGATCAGAGATCCTAGTTTCAGTCAATACCAGAATGACCCCAGAGATCCTAGTTTCAGTCAATACCAGAATGACCCCAGAGATCCTAGTTTCAGTACCAGAATGACCAGAGATCCTAGTCAATACCAGAATCAGAGATCCTAGTTTCAGTCAATACCAGATCCTAGTTTCAGTCAATACCAGAATGACCCCAGAGATCCTAGTTTCAGTCAATACCAGAATGACCCCAGAGATCCTAGTTTCAGTCAATACCAGAATGACCAATACCAGAATGACCCCAGAGATCCTAGTTTCAGTCAATACCAGAATGTCCCCAGAGATCCTAGTTTCAGTCAACACCAGAATGACCCCAGAGATCCTAGTTTCAGTCAATACCAGAATGACCCCAGAGATCCTAGTTTCAGTCAATACCAGAATGACCCCAGAATAGTTTCAGTCAATACCAGAATGACCCCAGAGATCCTAGTTTCAGTCAATACCAGAATGACCCCAGAGATCCTAGTTTCAGTCAATACCAGAATGACCCCAGAGATCCTAGTTTCAGTCAATACCAGAATGACCCCAGAGATCCTAGTTTCAGTCAATACCAGAATGACCCCAGAGATCCTAGTTTCAGTCAATACCAGAATGACCCCAGAGATCCTAGTTTCAGTCAATACCAGAATGACCCCAGAGATCCTAGTTTCAGTCAATACCAGAATGACCCCAGAGATCCTAGTTTCAGTCAATACCAGAATGACCCCAGAGATCCTAGTTTCAGTCAATACCAGAATGACCCCAGAGATCCTAGTTTCAGTCAATACCAGAATGACCCCAGAGATCCTAGTTTCAGTCAATACCAGAATGACCCCAGAGATCCTAGTTTCAGTCAATACCAGAATGACCCCAGAGATCCTAGTTTCAGTCAATACCAGAATGTCCCCAGAGATCCTAGTTTCAGTCAATACCAGAATGTCCCAAGAGATCCTAGTTTCAGCCAATACCAGAATGATCAGAGATCCTAGTTTCAGTCAATACCAGAATGACCCCAGAGATCCTAGTTTCAGTCAATACCAGAATGTCCCAAGAGAAGTTTCAGTCCAGAATGTCCCCAGAGATCCTAGTTTCAGTCAATACCAGAGAATGTCAATACCAGAACCCAGAGATCCTAGTTTCAGTCCATACCAGAATGACCCCAGAGATCCTAGTTTCAGTCAATACCAGAATGATCCTAGTTTCAGTCAATACCAGAATGAGAGATCCTAGTTTCAGTCAATACCAGAATGACCCCAGAGATCCTAGTTTCAGTCAATACCAGAATGACCCCAGAGATCCTAGTTTCAGTCAATACCAGAATGACCCCAGAGATCCTAGTTTCAGTCAATACCAGAATGACCCCAGAGATCCTAGTTTCAGTCAATACCCCAGAGATCCTAGTTTCAGTCAATACCAGAATGACCCCAGAGATCCTAGTTTCAGTCAATCAATGACCAGATCCTAGTTTGTCAATACCAGAATGACCCAGAGATCCTAGTTTCAGTCAATACCAGAATGACCCCAGAGATCCTAGTTTCAGTCAATACCAGATCCTAGTTTCAGTCAATACCAGAATGACCCCAGAGATCCTAGTTTCCCCAGAATGAGATCCTAGTTTCAGTCAATCAGAATGACCCCAGAGATCCTAGTTTCAGTCAATACCAGAATGACCCCAGAGATCCTAGTTTCAGTCAATACCAGAATGACCCCAGAGATCCTAGTTTCAGTCAATACCAGAATGTCCCCAGAGATCCTAGTTTCAGTCAATACCAGAATGACCCCAGAGATCCTAGTTTCAGTCAATACCAGAATGTCCCCAGAGATCCTAGTTTCAGTCAATACCAGAATGACCCCAGAGATCCTAGTTTCAGTCAATACCAGAATGACTCCCAGAGATCCTAGTTTCAGTCAATACCAGAATGTCCCCAGAGATCCTAGTTTCAGTCAATACCAGAATGACCCCAGAGATCCTAGTTTCAGTCAATACCAGAATGACCCCAGAGATCCTAGTTTCAGTCAATACCAGAGATCCTAGTTTCAGTCAATACCAGAATGTCCCCAGAGATCCTAGTTTCAGTCAATACCAGAATGACCCCAGAGATCCTAGTTTCAGTCAATACCAGAATGACCCCAGAGATCCTAGTTTCAGTCAATACCAGAATGTCCTAGTTTCAGTCAATACCAGAATGACCCCCAGAGATCCTAGTTTCAGTCAATACCAGAATGACCCCAGAGATCCTAGTTTCAGTCAATACCAGAATGACCCCAGAGAATCAGTCAATACCAGAATGTCCCCAGAGATCCTAGTTTCAGTCAATACCAGAATGACCCAGAGATCCTAGTTTCAGTCAATACCAGAATGTCCCCAGAGATCCTAGTTTCAGTCAATACCAGAATGTCCCCAGAGATCCTAGTTTCAGTACCAGAATGTCCCAGAATGTCCCCAGAGATCCTAGTTTCAGTCAATACCAGAATGTCCCCAGAGATCCTAGTTTCAGTCAATACAGAATGACCCCAGAGAATGTCCAGAATGACCCCAGAGATCCTAGTTTCAGTCAATACCAGAATGACCCCAGAGATCCTAGTTTCAGTCAATACCAGAATGACCCCAGAGATCCTAGTTTCAGTCAATACCAGAATGACCCCAGAGATCCTAGTTTCAGTCAATACCAGAATGTCCCCAGAGATCCTAGTTTCAGTCAATACCAGAATGTCCCCAGAGATCCTAGTTTCAGTCAATACCAGAATGTCCCCAGAGATCCTAGTTTCAGTCAATACCAGAATGACCCCAGAGATCCTAGTTTCAGTCAATACCAGAATGACCTCAGAGATCCTAGTTTCAGTCAATACCAGAATGACCCCAGAGATCCTAGTTTCAGTACCAGAATGACCCCAGAGATCCTAGTTTCAGTCAATACCAGAATGACCTCAGAGATCCTAGTTTCAGTCAATACCAGAATGACTCCAGAGATCCTAGTTTCAGTCAATAGAATGTCCCCAGAGATCCTAGTTTCAGTCAATACCAGAATGACCCCAGAGATCCTAGTTTCAGTCAATACCAGAATGACCCCAGAGATCCTAGTTTCAGTCAATACCAGAATGACCCCAGAGATCCTAGTTTCAGTCAATACCAGAATGACCCCAGAGATCCTAGTTTCAGCCTCACCAGAATGACCCCAGAGATCCTAGTTTCAGTCAATACCAGAATGACCCCAGAGATCCTAGTTTCAGTCAATACCAGAATGACCCCAGAGATCCTAGTTTCAGTCAATACCAGAATGACCCCAGAGATCCTAGTTTCAGTCAATACCAGAATGACCCCAGAGATCCTAGTTTCAGTCAACACCAGAATGACCCCAGAGATCCTAGTTTCAGTCAATACCAGAATGACCCCAGAGATCCTAGTTTCAGTCAATACCAGAATGACCCCAGAGATCCTAGTTTCAGTCAATACCAGAATGACCCCAGAGATCCTAGTTTCAGTCAATACCAGAATGACCCCAGAGATCCTAGTTTCAGTCAATACCAGAATGACCCCAGAGATCCTAGTTTCAGTCAATACCAGAATGACCCCAGAGATCCTAGTTTTCAATACCAGAATGACCCCAGAGATCCTAGTTTCAGTCATACCAGAATGACCCCAGAGATCCTAGTTTCAGTCAATACCAGAATGACCCCAGAGATCCTAGTTTCAGTCAATACCAGAATGACCCCAGAGATCCTAGTTTCAGTCAATATGACCCCAGAGATCCTAGTTTCAGTCAATACCAGAATGACCCCAGTAGTTTCAGTTACCAGAATCAGAGATCCTAGTTTCAGTCAATACCAGAATGTCCCCAGAGATCCTAGTTTCAGTCAATACCAGAATGACCCCAGAGATCCTAGTTTCAGTCAATACCAGAATGTCCCCAGAGATCCTACAGTCAATACCAGAATGTCCCCAGAGATCCTAGTTTCAGTCAATACCAGAATGACTCCAGAGATCCTAGTTTCAGTCAATACCAGTCAATAGTGACCCCAGAGATCCTAGTTTCAGTCAATACCAGAATGACCCCAGAGATCCTAGTTTCAGTCAATACCAGAATGACTCCAGAGATCCTAGTTTCCAATACCAGAATGACCCCAGAGATCCTAGTTTCAGTCAATACCAGAATGACCCCAGAGATCCTAGTTTTCTAGTCAATACAGAATGACCCCAGAGAAGTTTCAGTCAATACCAGAATGACTCCAGAGAAGTTTCAGTCAATACCAGAATGTCCCCAGAGATCCTAGTTTCAGTCAATACCAGAATGACCCCAGAGATCCTAGTTTTCAATACCAGAATGTCCCCAGAGATCCTAGTTTCAGTCAATACCAACAGAGATCCTAGTTTCAGGCAGAATGTCCCCAGAGATCCTAAACAATACCAGAATGTCCCTAGAGTCCAGTTTCAGTCAATACCAGAATGACCCTGAGATCCTAGTTTCAGTCAATACCAGAATGACCTCAGAGATCCTAGTTTGTCAATACCAGAATGACCCCAGAGGTTTCAGCAGAATGTCCCCAGAGATCCTAGTTTCATCAATACCAGAATGTCCCCAGAGATCCTAGTTTCAGTCAATCCAGAATGTCCCCAGAGATCCTAGTTTCAGTCAATACCAGAATGTCCCCAAGATCCTGCAGTCAATACCAGAATGACCTCAGAGATCCTAGTTTCAGTCAATACCAGAATGACCTCAGAGATCCTAGTTTCAGTCAATACCAGAATGACCCCAGAGATCCTAGTTTTCAATACCAGAATGTCCCCAGAGATCCTAGTTTCAGTCAATACCAGAATGTCCCCAGAGATCCTAGTTTCAGTCAATACCAGAATGTCCCCAGAGAAGTTTCAGTCAATACCAGAATGTCCCCAGAGATCCTAGTTTCCAGTCAATACCAGAATGACCTCAGAGATCCTAGTTTCAGTCAATACCAGAATGACCTCAGAGATCCTAGTTTCAGTCAATACCAGAATGACCCCAGAGATCCTAGTTTCAGGCAATACCAGAAATGACCTCAGATCCTAGTTTCAGTCAATACCAGAATGTCCCCAGAGATCCTAGTTTCAGTCAATACCAGAATGACCCCAGAGATCCTAGTTTCAGTCAATACCAGAATGACCCCAGAGATCCTAGTTTCAGTCAATACCAGAATGACCCCAGAGATCCTAGTTTCAGTCAACAGAATGTCCGGATTTGTCTGCGTAGCCCAGATCTTGATGTAATTCCGTTGAGGAAGTCCTAATGTTCAGATACATCAACCCAAGTCCTTTATGATTTTTAAAGTTTGGAGTCTCCAACTCAAACAAGCTACATTCAATAGGCATTTACAGGCCCTGTCTGATGGTTGATATTATACAGTTGTTATGGCTATCAGATTGCATATTCCAGTCTATCCCTATTAGCAATAGTGGAAGGAGTAAAGAAATGTGAATGACCAAGGTTAGCAATGCCATAGCCAATGTCAATATGGGGAACCAATGATGTAATGTTACAAACTGACTAACAGTACATGGGCTTTGGTTGCTATCATGCAACAGCCCAAGCCCTCTAATTGAAACCGAGGTGCATTCAAGTCGATAACATTGAGGTTTGAAAATCACAATGAAGTGCTTGAAAAAGTCCCTGAAAGTACTTGAAATGGACCTGTTAATACCTCTATGAACCCTGCTTAAACAATGTGTAGTCTTAGACCTGTGTTGTTGTTGTACAGGTGACACCAATTTTAAATAGATTCACTTTATTCCTCATACACGTGAAACTGCATGAAAATCATTTTTATTTCAGTTTCAAACCATTTGACATGTTGATCCTAATGTCACACCATTTAGACGTGTTGATCCTAATGTCACACCATTTAGACGTGTTGATCCTAATGTCACACCATTTAGACATGTTGATCCTAATGTTACACCATTTAGACGTGTTGATCCTAATGTCACACCATTTAGACGTGTTGATCCTAATGTCACACCATTTAGACGTGTTGATCCTAATGTCACACCATTTAGACGTGTTGATCCTAATGTCACACCATTTAGACATGTTGATCCTAATGTCACACCATTTAGACGTGTTGATCCTAATGTCACACCATTTAGATATGTTGAACCTAATGTCACACCATTTAGACGTGTTGATCCTAATGTCACACCATTTAGACGTGTTGATCCTAATGTCACACCATTTAGACGTGTTGATCCTAATGTCACACCATTTAGACGTGTTGATCCTAATGTCACACCATTTAGACGTGTTGATCCTAATGTCACACCATTTAGACGTGTTGATCCTAATGTCACACCATTTAGACGTGTTGATGTCACACCATTTAGACATATTGATCCTAATGTCACACCATTTAGACATGTTGATCCTAATGTCACACCAGTTAGACGTGTTGATCCTAATGTCACACCATTTAGACGTGTTGATCCTAATGTCACACCATTTAGACGTGTTGATCCTAATGTCACACCATTTAGACGTGTTGATCCTAATGTCACACCATTTAGACGTGTTGATGTCACACCATTTAGACGTGTTGATGTCACACCATTTAGACGTGTTGATCCTAATGTCACACCATTTAGACGTGTTGATGTCACACCATTTGACGTGTTGATGTCACACCATTTAGACGTGTTGATCCTAATGTCACACCATTTTAGACGTGTTGATGTCACACCATTTAGACATGTTGATCCTAATGTCACACCATTTAGACGTGTTGAACCTAATGTCACACAATTTAGACATGTTGATCCTAATGTCACACCATTTAGACATGTTAATGTCACACCATTTAGACATGTTGATCCTAATGTCACACCGTTTAGACATGTTGAACCTAATGTCACACCATTTAGACATGTTGATCCTAATGTCACACCATTTAGACGTGTTGATCCTAATGTCACACCATTTAGACGTATTGATCCTAATGTCACACCATTTAGACGTGTTGATCCTAATGTCACACCATTTAGACATGTTGATCCTAATGTCACACCATTTAGACGTGTTGATCCTAATGTCACACCATTTAGACGTGTTGATCCTAATGTCACACCATTTAGACATGTTGATCCTAATGTCACACCATTTAGACGTGTTGATCCTAATGTTACACCATTTAGATGTGTTGAACCTAATGTCACACCATTTAGACATGTTGATCCTAATGTCACACCATTTAGACATATTTATCCTAATGTCACACCATTTAGACGTGTTAATCCTAATCTCACACCATTTAGATGTGTTGATCCTAATGTCACACCATTTAGACGTGTTGATCCTAATGTCACACCATTTAGACGTGTTGATCCTAATGTCACACCATTTAGACGTGTTGATCCTAATGTCACACCATTTAGACGTGTTGATCCTAATGTCACACCATTTAGACGTGTTGATCCTAATGTCACACCATTTAGACATGTTGATCCTAATGTCACACCATTTAGACATGTTGATCCTAATGTCACACCATTTAGACATGTTAATGTCACACCATTTAGACATGTTGATCCTAATGTCACACCGTTTAGACATGTTGAACCTAATGTCACACCATTTAGACATGTTGATCCTAATGTCACACCATTTAGACATGTTAAACCTAATGTCACACAATTTAGACATGTTGAACCTAATGTCACACAATTTAGACATGTTGAACCTAATGTCACACAATTTAGACATGTTGATCCTAATGTCACACCATTTAGACATGTTAATGTCACACCATTTAGACATGTTGATCCTAATGTCACACCGTTTAGACATGTTGAACCTAATGTCACACCATTTAGACATGTTGATCCTAATGTCACACCATTTAGACATGTTAATGTCACACCATTTAGACATGTTGATCCTAATGTCACACCGTTTAGACATGTTGAACCTAATGTCACACCATTTAGACGTGTTGATCCTAATGTCACACCATTTAGACGTGTTGATCCTAATGTCACACCATTTAGACGTATTGATCCTAATGTCACACCATTTAGACGTGTTGAACCTAATGTCACACAATTTAGACATTTTGATCCTAATGTCACACCATTTAGACATGTTAATGTCACACCATTTAGACATGTTGATCCTAATGTCACACCGTTTAGACATGTTGAACCTAATGTCACACCATTTAGACATGTTGATCCTAATGTCACACCATTTAGACGTGTTGATCCTAATGTCACACCATTTAGATGTATTGATCCTAATGTCACACCATTTAGACGTGTTGAACCTAATGTCACACCATTTAGACGTGTTGAACCTAATGTCACACCATTTAGACGTGTTGATCCTAATGTCACACCATTTAGACGTGTTGATCCTAATGTCACACCATTTAGACGTGTTGATCCTAATGTTACACCATTTAGATATGTTGAACCTAATGTCACACCATTTAGACATGTTGATCCTAATGTCACACCATTTAGACGTGTTAATGTCACACCATTTAGACATATTTATCCTAATGTCACACCATTTAGACGTGTTAATCCTAATCTCACACCATTTAGACGTGTTGATCCTAATGTTACACCATTTAGACGTGTTGATCCTAATGTCACACCATTTAGACGTGTTGATGTCACACCATTTAGACATGTTGATCCTAATGTCACACCATTTAGACGTGTTGAACCTAATGTCACACAATTTAGACATGTTGATCCTAATGTCACACCATTTAGACATGTTAATGTCACACCATTTAGACATGTTGATCCTAATGTCACACCGTTTAGACATGTTGAACCTAATGTCACACCATTTAGACATGTTGATCCTAATGTCACACCATTTAGACGTGTTGATCCTAATGTCACACCATTTAGACATGTTGATCCTAATGTCACACCATTTAGACATGTTGATCCTAATGTCACACCATTTAGACGTGTTGATCCTAATGTCACACCATTTAGACATGTTGATCCTAATGTCACACCATTTAGACGTATTGATCCTAATGTCACACCATTTAGACGTGTTGAACCTAATGTCACACCATTTAGACGTGTTGATCCTAATGTCACACCATTTAGACATGTTGATCCTAATGTCACACCAGTTAGACATGTTGATCCTAATGTCACACCATTTAGACGTATTGATCCTAATGTCACACCATTTGTGACGTGTTGAACCTAATGTCACACCATTTAGACGTGTTGAACCTAATGTCACACCATTTAGACGTGTTGAACCTAATGTCACACCATTTAGACGTGTTGATCCTAATGTCACACCATTTAGACATGTTGATCCTAATGTCACACCATTTAGACGTGTTGATCCTAATGTCACACCATTTAGACGTGTTGATCCTAATGTCACACCATTTAGACGTGTTGATCCTAATGTCACACCATTTAGACATGTTGATCCTAATGTCACACCATTTAGACGTGTTGATCCTAATGTTACACCATTTAGACATGTTGATCCTAATGTCACACCATTTAGACGTGTTAATGTCACACCATTTAGACATATTTATCCTAATGTCACACCATTTAGACGTGTTAATCCTAATCTCACACCATTTAGATGTGTTGATCCTAATGTCACACCATTTAGACGTGTTGATCCTAATGTCACACCATTTTAGACGTGTTGATCCTAATGTCACACCATTTAGACGTGTTGATCCTAATGTCACACCATTTAGACGTGTTGATCCTAATGTCACACCATTTAGACGTGTTGATCCTAATGTCACACCATTTAGACGTGTTGATCCTAATGTCACACCATTTAGACGTGTTGATCCTAATGTCACACCATTTAGACGTGTTGATCCTAATGTCACACCATTTAGACGTGTTGATCCTAATGTTACACCATTTAGACATGCTGAACCTAATGTCACACCATTTAGACATGTTGATCCTAATGTCACACCATTTAGACGTGTTAATGTCACACCATTTAGACATATTTATCCTAATGTCACACCATTTAGACGTGTTGATCCTAATGTCACACCATTTAGACGTGTTGATCCTAATGTCACACCATTTAGACGTGTTGATCCTAATGTCACACCATTTAGACGTGTTGATCCTAATGTCACACCATTTAGACGTGTTGATGTCACACCATTTAGACATATTGATCCTAATGTCACACCATTTAGACATGTTGATCCTAATGTCACACCAGTTAGACGTGTTGATCCTAATGTCACACCATTTAGACGTGTTGATCCTAATGTCACACCATTTAGACGTGTTGATCCTAATGTCACACCATTTAGACGTGTTGATGTCACACCATTTAGACGTGTTGATGTCACACCATTTAGACGTGTTGATGTCACACCATTTAGACGTGTTGATCCTAATGTCACACCATTTAGACGTGTTGATGTCACACCATTTAGACATGTTGATCCTAATGTCACACCATTTAGACGTGTTGAACCTAATGTCACACAATTTAGACATGTTGATCCTAATGTCACACCATTTAGACATGTTAATGTCACACCATTTAGACATGTTGATCCTAATGTCACACCGTTTAGACATGTTGAACCTAATGTCACACCATTTAGACATGTTGATCCTAATGTCACACCATTTAGACGTGTTGAACCTAATGTCACACCATTTAGACATGTTGATCCTAATGTCACACCATTTAGACGTGTTGATCCTAATGTCACACCATTTAGACGTATTGATCCTAATGTCACACCATTTAGACGTGTTGAACCTAATGTCACACCATTTAGACGTGTTGAACCTAATGTCACACCATTTAGACGTGTTGATCCTAATGTCACACCATTTAGACATGTTGATCCTAATGTCACACCATTTAGACGTGTTGATCCTAATGTCACACCATTTAGACATGTTGATCCTAATGTCACACCATTTAGACGTGTTGATCCTAATGTTACACCATTTAGATATGTTGAACCTAATGTCACACCATTTAGACATGTTGATCCTAATGTCACACCATTTAGACGTGTTAATCCTAATCTCACACCATTTAGACGTGTTGATCCTAATGTCACACCATTTAGACGTGTTGATCCTAATGTCACACCATTTAGACGTGTTGATCCTAATGTCACACCATTTAGACATGTTGATCCTAATGTCACACCATTTAGACGTGTTGATCCTAATGTTACACCATTTAGACATGTTGAACCTAATGTCACACCATTTAGACATGTTGATCCTAATGTCACACCATTTAGACATATTTATCCTAATGTCACACCATTTAGACGTGTTAATCCTAATCTCACACCATTTAGACGTGTTGATCCTAATGTCACACCATTTAGACGTGTTGATCCTAATGTCACACCATTTAGACGTGTTGATCCTAATGTCACACCATTTAGACGTGTTGATCCTAATGTCACACCATTTAGACGTGTTGATCCTAATGTCACACCATTTAGACGTGTTGATCCTAATGTCACACCATTTAGACATATTGATCCTAATGTCACACCATTTAGACATATTGATCCTAATGTCACACCAGTTAGACGTGTTGATCCTAATGTCACACCATTTAGACGTGTTGATCCTAATGTCACACCATTTAGACGTGTTGATGTCACACCATTTAGACGTGTTGATGTCACACCATTTAGACGTGTTGATGTCACACCATTTAGACGTGTTGATGTCACACCATTTAGACGTGTTGATGTCACACCATTTAGACGTGTTGATGTCACACCATTTAGACGTGTTGATGTCACACCATTTAGACGTGTTGATCCTAATGTCACACCATTTAGACGTGTTGATCCTAATGTCACACCATTTAGACATGTTGATCCTAATGTCACACCAGTTAGACGTGTTGATCCTAATGTCACACCATTTAGACGTGTTGATGTCACACCATTTAGACATGTTGATCCTAATGTCACACCATTTAGACGTGTTGATCCTAATGTCACACCATTTAGACGTGTTGATCCTAATGTCACACCATTTAGACATGTTGATCCTAATGTCACACCATTTAGACATGTTGATCCTAATGTCACACCATTTAGACATGTTGATCCTAATGTCACACCATTTAGACGTGTTGATGTCACACCATTTAGACATATTGATCCTAATGTCACACCAGTTAGACGTGTTGATCCTAATGTCACACCATTTAGACGTGTTGATGTCACACCATTTAGACATGTTGATCCTAATGTCACACCATTTAGACGTGTTGATCCTAATGTCACACCATTTAGACGTGTTGATCCTAATGTCACACCATTTAGACGTGTTGATCCTAATGTCACACCATTTAGACATGTTGATCCTAATGTTACACCATTTAGACGTGTTGATCCTAATGTCACACCATTTAGACGTATTGATCCTAATGTCACACCATTTAGACATGTTGATCCTAATGTCACACCAGTTAGACGTGTTGATCCTAATGTCACACCATTTAGACGTGTTGATGTCACACCATTTAGACATGTTGATCCTAATGTCACACCATTTAGACGTGTTGATCCTAATGTCACACCATTTAGACGTGTTGATCCTAATGTCACACCATTTAGACGTGTTGATCCTAATGTCACACCATTTAGACATGTTGATCCTAATGTCACACCATTTAGACGTGTTGATCCTAATGTCACACCATTTAGACATGTTGATCCTAATGTCACACCAGTTAGACGTGTTGATCCTAATGTCACACCATTTAGACGTGTTGATGTCACACCATTTAGACATATTGATCCTAATGTCACACCATTTAGACATGTTGATCCTAATGTCACACCAGTTAGACGTGTTGATCCTAATGTCACACCATTTAGACATGTTGATCCTAATGTCACACCATTTAGACGTGTTGATCCTAATGTCACACCATTTAGACGTGTTGATCCTAATGTCACACCATTTAGACGTGTTGATCCTAATGTCACACCAGTTAGACGTGTTGATTCTAATGTCACACCATTTAGACGTGTTGATCCTAATGTCACACCATTTAGACGTGTTGATCCTAATGTCACACCATTTAGACGTGTTGATCATTTGGCCCCATTATTTATCGAAAGAACCAAACACATTTGAAAAACCTTGCTTATCGGTCTATAGGCACATTAACATAACACCTTCCCAGACCCCCTGTACATTTTTAGTTAACTGTCATTTCATTAGTTATGTTCCTACATTCCCTCCATCATGTGTGCCAATAGGAGTTATTTTTAAATCTTGATTCCAATAGTTAATATTTATTTCTAAGAGATTGTCAGTTGGATTGGCTCTCTGGAAGGTTTTGTATATCTTCCTATCATATGAACACCCTTTTCTGACTCAAATATGATTCCCTTCAGATTGCTCTGATGTCCAAATAAATGTCCCATTGGAAAGAGGGGAACCGGCCAGGCAGAGACAGCAAGGGCGGTTCGTTGCTCTGATGTCCAAATAAATGTCCCAGTGGAAAGAGGGGAACCGGCCAGGCAGAGACAGCAAGTGCGGTTCGTTGCTCTGATGTCCAAACAAATGTCAAATTAAAATGTGACATGAAACTTTTCAGTTGCATGTATTTGAAAATATGTACATTGGTCAGTCCAAACCTAGTCCTCAGATCCTCAAAAGGTTCTACAGCTGCACCATCGAGAGCATCACTGCCTGGTATGGCAACTGCAAGGCCTCCGACTACATATTGAAGATGTACATGCTCACCCCCAGAACATTTTCACGTCTATTTTCAAAGGATGAAGCTAGGAAAATTAACAGCTTCATAGTTAAGAACACTAGAACAATATTGAAGAAAATGAAATGTATTCTACTTATGGCCCCAGTACATCACTGGGGCTAAGCTGCCATCCAGGACTTCTATACCAGGTGGTGTCAGAGGAAGGCACTAAAAATGTTTTTTTTTTTGTAGAATACATTTCATTTGGTGGTGGTGTGGAAAACAGCCAGACATATCTCTCTCTGTCTCGGTGTGTGGTGGTGTGGAAAACATCCAGACATATCTCTCTGTCTCGGTGTGTGGTGGTGTGGAAAACATCCAGACATATCTCTCTGTCTCGGTGTGTGGTGGTGTGGAAAACATCCAGACATATCTCTCTGTCTCGGTGTGTGGTGGTGTGGAAAACATCCAGACATATCTCTCTGTCTCGGTGTGTGGTGGTGTGGAAAATAATATAATATAATATATGCCATTTAGCAGATGCTTTTATCCAAAGCGACTTACAGTCATGTGTGCATACATTCTACGTATGGGTGGTCCCGGGGATCGAACCCACTACCCTGGCGTTACAAGCGCCATGCTCTACCAACTGAGCTACAGAAGGAAAACATCCAGACATATCTCTGTCTCGGTGTGTGGTGGTGTGGAAAACATCCAGACATATCTCTCTGTCTCGGTGTGTGGTGGTGTGGAAAACATCCAGACATATCTCTCTGTCTCGGTGTGTGGTGGTGTGGAAAACATCCAGACATATCTCTGTCTCGGTGTGTGGTGGTGTGGAAACAGCCAGACATATCTCTCTGTCTCGGTGTGTGGTCATTTCTATTCCTCTTCTGAATAACAAACATGGCCGTCAGAAGACTGTGCTGTCCCAAATGGCACCCTGGTCAGGTACTATACACAGGGAATAGGGGGCACCCTGGTCAGGGAATAGGGCACCTGGTCAGGGTACTATACAGGAATAGGGGCACCCTGGTCAGGTACTATACAGGGAATAGGAGGCACCCTGGTCAGGAATAGGGGGGAATAGGAGGCACCCTGGTCAGGGAATAGCTACCCTGGTCAGGTGCTATACAGGGAATAGGAGGCACCCTGGTCAGGGAATAGGGGGCACCCTGGTCAGGGAATAGGGGGCACCCTGGTCAGGGTACTATACAGGGAATAGGGGGCACCCTGGTCAGGGCACTATACAGGGAATAGGGGGCACCCTGGTCAGGGAATAGGGGCACCCTGGTCAGGGAATAGGGGGCACCCTGGTCAGGGTACTATACACAGGGAATAGGGGCACCCTGGTCAGGGTGCTATACAGGGAATAGGAGGCACCCTGGTCAGGGTACTATACAGGGAATAGGAGGCACCCTGGTCAGGGTACTATACAGGGAATAGGGGGCACCCTGGTCAGGGTGCTATACAGGGAATAGGAGGCACCCTGGTCAGGGTACTATACAGGGAATAGGGGGCACCCTGGTCAGGGAATAGGGGGCACCCTGGTCAGGGTACTATACAGGGAATAGGAGGCACCCTGGTCAGGGAATAGGGGGCACCCTGGTCAGGGAATAGGGGGCACCCTGGTCAGGGTACTATACAGGGAATAGGAGGCACCCTGGTCAGGGAATAGGGGGCACCCTGGTCAGGGAATAGGGGGCACCCTGGTCAGGGAATAGGGGGCACCCTGGTCAGGGTACTAAACAGGGAATAGGGGGCACCCTGGTCAGGGAATAGGAGGCACCCTGGTCAGGGTACTATACAGGGAATAGGAGGCACCCTGGTCAGGGTACTATACAGGGAATAGGAGGCACCCTGGTCAGGGAATAGGGGCACCCTGGTCAGGTACTATACAGGGAATAGGGGGCACCCTGGTCAGGGAATAGGGGCACCCTGGTCAGGGAATAGGGGGGCACCCTGGTCAGGGTACTATACACAGGGAATAGGGGCACCCTGGTCAGGGTACTATACACAGGAATAGGGGGCACCCTGGTCAGGGAATAGGGGGCACCCTGGTCAGGGAATAGGGGCACCCTGGTCAGGGTACTATACAGGGAATAGGAGGCACCCTGGTCAGGGAATAGGGGCACCCTGGTCAGGGAATAGGGGGCACCCTGGTCAGGCACTATACAGGGAATAGGGGCACCCTGGTCAGGTACTATACACAGGGAATAGGGGGCACCCTGGTCAGGGAATAGGGGGCACCCTGGTCAGGGAATAGGAGGCACCTGGTCAGGGAATAGGGCTCCCTGGTCAGGGTACTATACAGGAATAGGAGGCACCCTGGTCAGGGAATAGGGGCACCCTGGTCAGGGTACTATACAGGGAATAGGGGGCACCCTGGTCAGGGGAATAGGGGGCACCCTGGTCAGGGAATAGGGGCACCCTGGTCAGGGGTACTATACACAGGGAATAGGGGCACCCTGGTCAGGGTACTATACACAGGGAATAGGGGGCACCCTGGTCAGGGAATAGGGGGCACCCTGGTCGGGGAATAGGGGCACCCTGGTCAGGGTACTATACACAGGGAATAGGGGCACCCTGGTCAGGTACTATACACAGGGAATAGGGGCACCCTGGTCAGGGAATAGGGGGCACCCTGGTCAGGGAATAGGGACACCCTGGTCAGGGAATAGGGGGCACCCTGGTCAAGGAATAGGGGCACCCTGGTCAGGGTACTATACACAGGGAATAGGGGGCACCCTGGTCAAGGAATAGGAGGCACCCTGGTCAGGGCACTATACAGGGAATAGGGGGCACCCTGGTCAGGGAATAGGGGGCACCGTGGTCAGGGGTACTATACAGGGAATAGGGGGCACCCTGGTCAGGGAATAGGGGCACCCTGGTCAGGGTACTATACAGGGAATAGGGGGCACCCTGGTCAGGGAATAGGGACACCCTGGTCAGGGGTACTATACACAGGGAATAGGGGCACCCTGGTCAGGGTACTATACAGGAATAGGGGCACCCTGGTCAGGGAATAGGGGGCACCCTGGTCAGGGTACTATACAGGGAATAGGGGCACCCTGGTCAGGGAATAGGGGCATCCTGGTCAGGGTACTATACACAGGGAATAGGGGGCACCCTGGTCAGGTACTATACACAGGGAATAGGGGGCACCCTGGTCAGGGAATAGGGGCACCCTGGTCAGGGAATAGGGGCACCCTGGTCAGGGGGTACTATACAGGGAATAGGGGCACCCTGGTCAGGGTATTATACAGGGAATAGGGGGCACCCTGGTCAGGGTACTATACAGGGAATAGGAGGCACCCTGGTCAGGGAATAGGGGGCACCCTGGTCAGGGAATAGGAGGCACCCTGGTCAGGGAATAGGGGCACCCTGGTCAGGGAATAGGAGGCACCCTGGTCAGGTACTATACAGGAGGCCTTTGGGATTCAGACAGTGTGCTTTTTCTTTTTGTATTCAGGCTAGATTTGTTTGACTTGTGCAACTCAAGTCAGATTCAGTGGTAATGTTCTTTCCATGTGATCCTTCATGGTAATGTGTTTTGATAAGTCATCTTTCTGTGTGATTCTTAATTTAGTCATGTATTTTGTCAATGTGATGCAGAAATAAATTACATTATATAATCTGCCTTCGTCTCTTAAAGGGAATAGGAACACTATGGACTCTCTCTCTCTCCCCCTTCTCTCTCTCTCCCTCCCCCTTCTCTCTCTCCCTCCCTCTCTCCCCTTCTCTCTCTCCCCTCTCTCCCCTTCTCTCTCTCCCCTCTCTCCCCTTCTCTCTCTCCCCTCTCTCCCCTTCTCTCTCTCCCCTCTCTCCCCTTCTCTCTCTCCCCTTCTCTCTCTCCCTCCCCCCTTCTCTCTCTCTCTCCCTCCCCCTTCTCTCTCTCTCTCCCTCCCCCTTCTCTCTCTCTCCCTCCCCTCTCTCCCCTTCTCTCTCTCTCTCCCTCCCCCTTCTCCCCCCTCCCTCCCCCCTTCTCTCTCTCTCTCCTGAAGACTGTCTATTGGGTGGCTGGTCTGTTGAAGACTGTCTATTGGGTGGCTGGTCTGTTGATGACTGTCTATTGGGTGGCTGGTCTGTTGAAGACTAATTATTGGGTGCAATAGGTGCTGCTCTGTTGAAGACTGTTTTCTCAGTCGTCATTAAGTTCTTAATTTCTGACTCGGACTGACTTGTGTATGGTGTGCCTATGAAAGTAGTAGCCTTGTCAAGCCAGAACGGCCCTTAGGGCAGGATCCGATCTCCTGTTTCTGTAGTGTGAGGCAGCTTGATGTACCAGTACCCCCCTGGACAGGACACTAGTCTATCTCCTGTTTCTGTAGTGAGACAGCTTGATGTACCAGTACCCCCCTGGACAGGTCTCTAGTCTGTCTCCTGTTTCTGTAGTGAGACAGCTTGATGTACCAGTA